>NW_028318316.1:153624-307248 GCF_062004578.1 Staurois parvus
CCCGCGGGTCCCATTCTAACAATCGGGAACCAGAACTTCCGATTCTGGGTCACATGATTGCTGTGACAGCCTCTGATTGGCTATCACAGTGATCAGTCACTGTGAAGCCCACCCCCCCTTTTTTTTTCTTTCTTAATGGAGGAAAGAAATACATTGAGTGTCTCTCTCTCTCTCTCTCTCTCTCTCTCTCTCTCTCCTTGCAGAGAGGAAAAAAAACTTAAAAAAAAAAAATAAAAGCTAAATAAATATTACAAAATAAAGGAAAAATACCTAGATCAAGGATTGATCTAGTTCAGTGCCAGGGTTAGTGTTTGTGCCAAGGTCAGGGTTAAAGGTCAAGGTTTTTTGTTTTTTTTGTAAATTGGTATCACTGTCATTGTGTTTTAGGTAAAAACAACGAAAAACAAAATGTGCAATATTCTTTCTAGGCTGTACTACAGGTACAAACAAATAGCTTACTCATATATGGCATCACTGTGATTGCCAAGAGTTGTAAAACTTATTTTGGGCTGTTCTTTGGTGGTAGGTTATGGTAGTAAAAAGAAGAACACTGCTAAATTTAAAAAATATTTATTTTACTATTTTGGGACAGTTTTTCTTAAATAATAAAAAAATAAAAATAAAAAAGGGGATATACATTACCATTTACCACCAAATGAAAGCCCAATTTGTCCTGAAAAAAAACAAGGTATAATTCACCTGGATGTACAAAGTAGTTGTGATGATATGTACAGTTTTACTAACACATGTCAGAGTTGTAATATTTTAGTTAGGCTTTAAGATTTGTTTTACCCTTAGGCTTGAAGGAGTTAAGCTATTAGGTGTTGGAAGAGCACTTGAAAGGTGGAATAAACACAGAAGAACAGCACTTGGATTGGTGGATGGTTTTACATACAGACACAATAATACATTGCTGAACATTGTAGTACACCAAACGTTGTTTGCACCTTATGCATATGTCTGCACTGGACTTTTTAAAAAAGTTAGTGTACAATATATATATATATATATATATATATATATATATATATATATATACAGTATCTCACAGAAGTGAGTACACCCCTCACAGTTTTGTAAATATTTTATTATATCTTTTCATGTGACAACACTGAAGAAATGACACTTTGCTATAATGTAAAGTAGTGAGTGTACAGCTTGTATAATAGTGTACATTTGCTGTCCTCTCAAAATAACTCAACACACAGGCATTAATGTATAAACCACTGGCAACAAAAGTGAGTGCACCCCTAAGTGAAAATGTCCAAATTGGGCCCAATTAGCCATTTTCCCTCCCCAGTGTCATGTGACACGTTAGTGTTACAAGGTCTCAGGTGTGAATGGGGAGCAGGTGTGTTAAATTTGGTGTTATTGCTCTCACTCTCTCATACTGGTCACTGGAAGTTCAACATGGCACCTCATGGCAAAGAACTCTGAGGATCTGGAAAAAAAGAATTTTTGCTCTACATAAAGATGGTTTAGGCTATAAGAAGATTGCCAAGACCCTGAAACTGAGCTGCAGCATGGTGGCCAAGATCATACAGCAGTTTAACAGGACAGGTTCCACTCATACAGGCCTTGCCATGGTCGACCAAAGAAGTTGAGTGCACATGCTCCGCGTCATATCCAGAGGTTGTCTTTGGGAAATAGACATATGAGTACTGCCAGCATTGCTGCAGAGGTAAAGGGGTGGGGGGTCAGCCTGTCAGTGCTCAGACCATACACTGCATCAAATTGGTCTGCATGACTGTCGTCCCAGAAGGAAGCCTCTTCTAAAGATGATGCACAAGAAAGCCCGCAAACTGTTTGCTGAAGACAAGAAGACTAAGGACATGCATTAATGGAACCATGTCCTGTGGTCTGATTAGACAAAGATAAACTTATTTGGTTCAGATGGTGTCAAGCAAGAGTGGCTGCAACCAGGTGAGGAGTACAAAGACAAGTGTGTCATGCCTGCCATCAAGCATGATGGTGGGAGTGTCATGGTCTGGGGCTGCATAAGTGCTGCTGACACTGGGGAGCTACAGTTCATTGAGGGAACCATGAATGCCAACATCTACTGTGACATACTGAAGCAGAGCATGATCCCCTCCCTTCGAAGACTGGGCCACGGGGCAGTATTCCAACATAACCCCGAACACACCTCCAAGATGACCACTGCCTTGCTAAAGAAGCTGAGGGTAAAGGTGATGGACTTGCCAAGCATGTCTCCAGAACTAAACCCTATTGAGCATCTGTGGGGCATCCTCAAATGGAAGGTGGAGGAGTGCAAGGTCTCTAACATCCACCAGCTCCGTGATGTTTTCATGGAGGAGTGCAAGAGGAGTCCAGTGGCAACCTGTGAAGCTCTGGTGAACTCCATGCCCAAGAGGGTTAAGGCAGTGCTGGAAAATAATGGTGGTTACACAAAATATTGACACTTTGGGCCCAATTTGGATATTTTCACTTAGGGGTGTACTCACTTTTGTTGCCAGCAGTTTAGACATTAATGGCTGTGTGTCGAGTTATTTTTAGGGGACAGAAAATTTACACTGTTTTACAAGCTGTACACTCACTACTTTACATTGTAGAAAAGTGTCATTTCTTCAGTGTTGTCACATAAAAAGATATAATAAAATATGTACAAAAATGTGAGGGGTGTACTCATTTCTAGGAGATACTGTATGTATATGAGATTTTATTTGTAGTTATATAATTACTTGCACTTTATTTTATGTTGTATGGTTGCACAGGACACTTTAATATTGAAGCATATACTGTATATGTGATTAATAGCACATAATGAGACATATGACTGTTTTTTGCACTTTAGGTTGGATTGTTATTTAATATGAGATAATAGTAAAATAGTCTATATCTTTTTCACATCATTTCTCGTGGTTGAGGGGGTCAGAGGTATATATGGGTAGCCCTGTTCATTTTCATTGACAGTTTATTATTGGATGGTTATACCCTCTAGAAAGGCAGCTGCTTTGGTAGTTTTGTTTTTGAACAAGTATAACGGTCTGAAGCACGGTCCTATACAATATCTTTACCTGCATAGTTATAACTGTTTTAGAAAGTGTTTATAATGTAGTATGTCAGCAGGCTACAGGCAATGATTTAGGCTGTAAACCTGCTGATGGCTGTGGGCAAACCACAGCACAGAGATCAGAATGTTTGTAAACATGTGAGACTTTTTGGGAGCTTAGCCACTTACAGGAGCCCAAAATCCAAAGAGCACCTTCAGGCTTTCAAAGAATGTAACTTGTGCATTTGATTTCCTGATTACCTATCACAGTTTTGGAGGCCCTAAAATGCCAGGATAGTATAAACACCCCCAAAATTACCTACTTTTGGAAAGTAGACACTCCAAGATATTTGCTAAGAAGCAAGGCGAGTATTTTGCAGATCTCATTTGTTTCCACAAGTTTTTGGAAAACAAAGAAAGACAACTAAAATATATTTTTTATTTTCTTTCTTCATTTTTCAAAACCTTGTGACAAAAAATGAGATCTGTAAAATACTCAAAATGCCTTCAAAAACAGCAAACTCTCAGGCACAGGGGCTAAATGCCCAGTGTGTGTGAGCCCTAAGTAATGAGAATGCCCACTGTCTCTAAACAGGGCCCTCTAGTGGTGGCTGGGAATAGTATGTATACAAGAAAATAGGATGCAACCCTAGGACACTGCCGACCAATCTGCCTGAAACAGGATTCTTAGGATACATGGCATTTTTTTTATACCTGCCAGAGATGAGTACAAATGCATAACTGGTAGTTAGCATGCACATAGGTTTTAGGTGTATTATCTGAAATCCTGACCTTTAAACAAAAAAGAAAACTGTCCAAAGTTTTAAAAGTGACAGCTAAAAGGAGGTCACCTTGCACATCAAATGCC
Organism: Staurois parvus; assembly: GCF_062004578.1. Lineage (NCBI taxonomy): Eukaryota > Metazoa > Chordata > Amphibia > Anura > Ranidae > Staurois > Staurois parvus. The sequence goes on from NW_028318316.1 coordinate 157,503, forward strand.
GAGTATCTGAGTGAGTTTATGATTACTCATGCTGACATCCATAGCACTTTCACAGTTTCATGGGCAACATGTAGGCATTTGTAAAACTTAAGACTGTTTGGGGAATATGTGCTTTTAATGGCAGCAGTGAAACAAAAGAGCCATAGATATTTAGCTATGAAAAATGTTGAAAGTATATTTTTTAAAATAAATCCAAGAGCATTATATAGTTGTTAGTAAATCTAAAGGTTTAGTTCACTGAATACATTGAATAGTTCTTTAATTTCAACTTTGTAATTATTTCTTCTTGGTACTATATAAAGTATAGTCATTAAAATTACTTTCATTAAAGCTTAACAAATCAACATGGATGTTGTAATGTATATTTCTTCCATGCTTTGTTGAATGGCTCCCTATGGGTTTTTAGTCACCAGGGTTGTATTTTACACCAGGCTATGGACTCCTCTTTCCAGTGCTGATTGGCCGAACATTCTCATGTGCTGCCCCTTATCCAGAAGTACTACTTATTTTCTTCTGCTTATGGCATTAAATAGATTGGCAGGAAGAAGGACACATGAGTGCATGTTACCAAGAATGGAGGAAATAGTCTAGATTCAGTTTAGTGTTCCCTCACTTAAAAATATAAAGCATGCACAACTTAATTTTAGCTGTCTTCCATATAGTTACATGATGTGCTAGATCCAGTGTTTGGCTTCTGTGGCATGTTTTCACTGTTGCAATAAATGGATCTCACATTGAAATATCTAATATTGTATGCACCATTTTACTGTAAGGCCCAGGCTGTGTGATACTTGTCTAAGGCAGTCCATAGATGGGTCGAAAATCGGCTGAAAATTCGTCCAAAAGAATAATCGGCCGATTATCAGATCGTTAGTGGGTGACTTTGTCGGCTGTTTTTTGTGATTTTGACACATTTGTAATCGGTCATGTTGGAAAAAAAAGTCAGATCTTGTCGATCGGGCCGATTTTCACGGCAATGATGGGCAAATCGGCCGATCTTTTTACCGATTAAAAAAAATGCGCATGAGCCATGACCTGCAAGAAGAAGGAAAAGAAGAAAAGGAGAAGACGATGAAGACAAAGAAAAAGAAGAACATCTGTATCTCTTTGTATCCATTTTGGATACAGATGTTTCTATTCGGATACAAATAGATACAATGTTGCAACCGCAATACTTTTAAATGTCAAAAATAATAGCGGAGTGTCCCTGCAGAGAGCTCCGCTATTATATTTGACATTTAAAACATCTGTATCCGAAATGGATACAAATAGATACGATGTTGCAACTTTGCTATACTTTTAAATCTCAAATATCTTCTAGATTGTAAGCTCGAAAGAGCAGGGCACTCGATCCCCTCATGTTTTGCATTGTATTGGTATTGTTCTGTCACATGTTCTGTCCCCCTTTGTAATGTACAGCGCTGAGTGAACTATTGGCGCTTTATAAATACTGTATAATAATAATAATAATAATAGCGGAGCTCTCTGCAGGGACACCGCTATTATATTTGCCAGCCATAGACTGAACGCAAATCAGCCGATTTTTTTTTTTTTTTTACCAATGGTGGTAACGTCGGCCGACTGAACGACCGATTTTTCGTTTTTTGTTTTTTTTTTAAACGGCAGGTTTTCGCCCCGTCTATGGCCTGCCTAAGGCAGTCATTGACAGCTTGGGCTCAAAGGAAGTGGTTAAATGAAGCTAGGCGTCATTCAGCCCAGACGTGGAATGGTGACCAGTGTCAGAGGAAACAAAGGGCAGTATCAGAACTTGGGGAGGATAAGCATTTGAATTTTTTTTTTAATTCCTACAGATGCTTTAGGAAGAAAAAACTATTTACACTGAATTTGGGCTTTAAAGCAAACCTGTTGCTTAAATTAAGTTTACAGGTCTGCTGATTGGTTTGATAAACAAAAATATTGCTCCTTACTTTTTTATCTTCAGCCAACTTTCTATACTTGTGGATAGAATACACAAACTTCCCACCACACTTACCAGCTAACCTGTAATAAAACCAAATTAATCCTAACAGTTCATGTTAAAACCAGAGTTTTATTTGCACACATTTGCAAATATATGTGAAAGCCACAGTGCCTTACTAAGGCTCCTCTGTGGTCCTAACATATATTTGTAATTGTGTGCAACTAAAAGCTCTGTTTTAATATGTTTAACTGTTAGGGTCAATATGGTTTCATTGTAGACTGGCGGGTAAGTGTAATGGGAAATTTTCTGTTGTTGTATGTGCAAAGTCACTTCCATGTGCACCTTACTGTAAAGGCTAGTTATAGATTGGGGTGGTTACCATTTATCTGTTTAAAGGTTAGACACCCCCGTTCCTGTGTAAAATAGGTGAGTGATAATCCACTGCGATGACACAGACTGCAATAAATAAACAAACCTCTTACGAGTGTAAAAAAAATCCCAAACTTTCAATGCTATCTAAATGACTGTGTAGATTATTATAACATGGTAAAAAATAGCATACCCGTGACATTTCATTGGGATGACTGTACACCAAAATTTAGTGACAGTTAAAGGATAAGCTCATCTTTAAAGAAAAAATAATAACTGCACATATTTTTGCAGGAAAAATTGTGAATGTATTATTTTTTTTCCCTAAGGAGGCTGGAAAGCATTGCAGTGGATTAGGGCTGGAATGTCAGACTCCTGAAGATAAGCTGCAGTGCAAGTGAATGAACTATGAGAGGGCTCATCAGCCACCTCGCAGTTCCCTCAGTACTACAAGGCATCAGCCGTGGTAGATGATGATAGTTGAAGTTCATTCATTCACAGGAAACTGTTCAGCCATGTGGGATTCAGCCATGTGGGTGAAGCTTTTGAATTGTGACAGTGGGTGCAAGATCCCGGCCCGCTTTAACAATGAGGGATTTACTGGGGAAAGCGGTGGCCACCTAAATATGGGTGGAACTTCTTTCAGATGGTGAACTTATAATTTAACCTGGGCATTAAAGTAGCAAACATAAGGGCAGATCTGAGGAGGTGCAGGCATCCACAGCTATAACCTGGATCTTCTGCAAAGCTGGGTTTTATGAAAATTGACAAAAGCATCAAAGAACTATTTTAGGGGCAGACCTCGAAATACTGTATATTGAAAAAAACCAAGCAGAACTTTTTTTCTAATAACTGCCTCTAGGAAACAATGTGGAAATTTGTTCTGAAAATCAGAACAATATGGGTGCAATTCAACAAGAAATACCAAGAGTTGTATGAAGTTCGCACAACCCCCATGTCTTTCATCTCTAACCCTTTGCTTCAAGGTTAGAGAGAAAGCAAAGCAAACTTTTATTCTGTAGTAATGATTATCCATTATTTCAAAAATATTCTGTGAAATAAGTTTAACATTTTAAAAATCAGAGAAATTTTTAAGATTTTCATCCATTTCCAAAACACAATGCAAAGAATATTGTTTTACTCAGTGCTTTAAAAAGATAATTACCCTTTAAAAACAAAGGTAAGTGAAATAACTGGCATAAGTGCAAGGCACAGAACTGTAAACTGTGCTACGTTTTTTCATTGTAAATTCCATTTTTACTATTCATTTACTCGATTCTTTTTGGCTTGTACATTTTGGTCTGTGTATTTCAGAAAGATCTGACTAAATAGTGTAAGAAGTACATCTGTCACCTGTCTTGCCATTTGTGAGCTCATATTACATATAAAAATACAATGCATAGGCCTGTTCTAGGAATCACTTGGTCTAGCAGTCTAACTACTCTAATATTTAAAGTGTTACTAAGCCCAAGACCCTGCATTTACTCTGTCTGGTCACCCGCAGTACACAGAACATGGAAACGCAATTATTTTAGTAAATATAAACTGCTAAATACCTTTTCTCATCAGCACTGACCAGCCGAGCACATGTTAAAGCTTGTGGGAGGAGTTTTCATTCTGCTCTAGAAAGACACAGAACCCCTGACCTCTATCTGGACAGTGCTGATCACATTCCCTTTCCCAAGAAAAAAAAAAACCTGTCTAGCAATACACACCAAACTGAGCATGTGCAGAGTGTCTCCACACAATATGTCTTATCAGGCAATAAGAGGAGGATCAGAGAAGTCTGGATCAAATAGCCTTTTAACACAATGCAGGGGATTAACCCCTTAGGTTCCACAGTGAGTATAACAAGCATGCTTTACTGCATATACAGACTGATTTTACTGTTATGGGTTTAGTAACACTTTAAGCAGAAGGATGGTGTGCTTGAAGGTTCTTGAAGAGTTCATAGTGTTTTCACTGTACCTCAGCTAATCTTGTACTGTAATAGATAAACTGCCCATGTACTATGGCAAATCAGCAGTGATATTACTAAACATTATAGTTCCCTGGAACTCAGCCCTCTGGTATAGTGGGAACATTGATTAGGGTAACAGCATTGATCTCTACTGGCCTCATGTAACATGATCCCAGTTTCATATGGTCTTCTACAGCATATTCCCAGCCAAAAATGTATCATGTCCACACTCTGTGCCCCTCATTTTCCTGTATTAGGTCTGCAGTTTCTGACAGTCCTCTCAAGCATTACATATATTTAACTTTATGTGTGGCCCTTTGGTGATGTCAGGGGCCGCAATTGAGGTGTTCTTTAGCTCATAAGTTGACAACCAATGTTACAGTTGTACTGTTATAAAACATTAGATACAAGTAAATACAGTATTTTAGTCCCCAAATTGCAATGGTATAGCATAAATGGTGATACCAGTACCCAGCAAACTGGTTGCTTGCATGCTGGTGCCAACAGGCTGTTAATATATACTTTAAAGCCTATATCCAGCACCAGCATGGGTTTTATTAAAAGTTTATAGAGGTATGTGAGGGAATATTCCCAGAAGACTGGTTATGGTTTCTGGATTTCTCTCTTTTTTGCGTTTAACATCAACATTTTTGTATTTATAGCACTCTATAACTTTGTCATTTATTACTATTTATTACATTTCATGCGAATTGAAAAGTACATTACTATTTTTGAATACATGCTGTTTGGTAAAAGAGCATTTCTCCCTGTGCTTTCATAATAAGCAGGATTCTTGGCATGCATAGGACCAAACGATGTCTGACAAGAGAGTACCATTATATTTGGCCTTTATAGTTTCATTGTGTCGTGCAGAGTTGGCCATGGGCGAACTTGATGATTTCTGCCAAAACAGCAGAGGTGCACTAGAACACAGGGGTAGGTGTAACCAAGGGTACCATTTCCTTTTAACTCTGAAATCACCTTTATAGCACTTCTGCTTAAAATAAAGTTATAGTCATAGCTAGTGATGTCTTTGATTTTCGAGTCGAACATACGTTTGACTCGACTATCGACTTGTCAAAAACTGTTGTTTTTATTCACATTTTACACTTTTTTGGTGAATGGGTAGGGGTATTATGTACCCCATACTCATTCGCAAGGGGGTGGCCTGGGTTCTGCGGACTCCCTTGTAAAAGGGACTTTCAGATTCCGATAAGTCACCTCCCCCCACAAAACCCCACAACCACAGCCCAGGGTTGTGGAGAAGAAGCCCTTGTCCCCATAAAGTTTGGGACAAGGTGCTTTGGGGGGAGCCCCACCTACTCCAAAGCCCCCCCCTATGTTGGGGGCATGTGGCCTGGTATGGTTCAGCAGGGGAGGTGCTTGCTCGACCTCCCTTTTCCTGGCCTGCCAGGCCTGTGCTTGGATCAAGGGTCTGGTAAGAATTTAGGAGGGACCTCATGCTCCCCCCCCCATTTTTTTGGGGATGTAGTTCCCCTTAAAAGTCCTGCCAGGCCAAAAGGGCCTGGTATGGTTTTCAGGGGGAACCCCACACACGTTAAAAATAAAATAAAATACTGTGGGGTCCCTCCTAACCTTCCCATATTGTTTTTCTTTTGTTTTTTTAATAAAAATGTTTTTTTTTTTTTTAAAAATGGCACTCCTGCTGCAGCAGGTTCTATACATCGTACAGATGTGCATCTTTGCAGGTAGTTTAAGAGGACCCCCCCCCCAGGCATGATAATTACGGGAATTGCTTTTTTCTTTTTTTTTCTTAAAGCAATTAAAAATGACTGTCCCTCACTGGTTCATGTCCCTCAGGGTTTTACCTGTTTCATGGACAATAACTTGCATATAAGCCTTCAAAATGAACACTTTTGAATTTACAAGTTCGAGTCCCACAGACTAAGTTAGAAAATCATGGTTGAACTTTCATTAGGTTTGAGCATTTGACTGCAAATCGAACAGGGGATTGTTCGGCTCATCACTAGTCATAGCCATAGGCAAAAAAACAAATAAAAAATGCAGTCAGTCACTAGCATTAACACTGTGTTTAAGTTTTCTGTGTCCTCCAGTAAGTTTTATTACCTGTTGATCCTACCAACAGATCAGTTGTTTTTGTCATATCCTTAGTGGGCCTTTTCCTGTTTCGGTGCAAATGAGGTAAGCATGGGGGGCATTAAGATCTTTAATAAGCATATTATCTAGTTATAATAAACTTATATATAAAAATATATATATAAAATCGAGCGCATAGTAGGATGTAGATATGGTAGCTGCTGGCACAAAAGGCACCTCGTGAACCTCCAGAGTAAATAATAAAGCATAAAAGTGCAGCGCTAATTAAACAATAGTTACACAATAATAGATCACATATGATTGTGGATCAGTAAAATGACTGCGTAAGTTCATCAGATGTGCTGAATAAGCATACAGTCTCCAACAAGTGAGGAGCCAGAAATAGTGAATATCAGAAAATAGCCAAGTAATGCACTAACCAGATAGCGCATGTTAAAGCGCATGGGACATTTAAGACCTGTCCCTGGTACTCAGCCACTGTATCACTGGAGCAAGGCGGTGTCATCTATAGGGTGACCACTAGATGTCATCTGTCCAGGTGTATCCAGCCACTGTATTAATGGATCAGGAGGGTGTCATCTATAGGGTGACCACTAGATGTCATCGGTTCCAGGGGAAGCTGTATCACGGATCCAGGGATGTCACTTGCAGATGTGTTCTTGCTAGGCACAGCACCAGGACCTTCTGGATTCAGGCTCCCCAGAAATAAAGAGCCCGTGGAAAAAGGCCTCAAATAGTGTGATATCGTTTATTAGGTCAATAAGCAATCAAAAAAGGACTTACTAACAAAGGTTCAGCTGCTCATAAACGGCCAGACCCGGAGGTACATGTACATAGGATAAACATAGCTTGGCACTTCCCTGTTCGCTTTAACATGCGCTATCTGGTTAGTGCATTACTTGGCTATTTTCTGATATTCACTATTTCTGGCTCCTCACTTGTTGGAGACTGTATGCTTATTCAGCACATCTGATGAACTTACGCAGTCATTTTACTGATCCACAATCATATGTGATCTATTATATTATCTAGTTATAATATTACTAATAAAACCCTCTATACCATATGACTAGTAAACATATATCCAATTAATTTGTTTAGACTCCCAAGATATGTTGCATTGCTTCCAAGAAATAATATAAAACAAATGAAATTATCACTGTGCTAAAGTAATCTAAGGTGCCAATGCATTGGTGCAGAGCTCTTTTTTAAATATATATTGTTTTTTTCTTTCTTTTTATAGAGCACAACAGAAGCTGTTTCTATTCAGAATCTCTGTCCTGTTTTCTCTGTTCATGAGACTCTACATACAGCACAGCAGTATGTAGAGGGTAAAGATTCACTTCTTTAACTCATTCTGCTATGTGTAAAAAATCAGCTTGAGCTATTGAGCTCTGTAAGCTAGCTTTTTCACCAACGCTGGAAAAAATTGCCTGGAAAAAAATGAAAATGAACCTAGAGCATCTTCTACTGGCCAATATGTAGAACACAAAAATATTCATGTGAAATATTTTATTTTTTCTTGGATATATACAGTATACTGTATATCTTGGATTCACCTGACTAGAAAAAAAAAACCTTTTTGTTTAATCCTGAATAAAGGATAGGAATATAATTTCATAAAAAAATACATGTTTTGTGTGAAACAAGGTTGAGAATCTGGCTGCTGGTTACAGACTGCATTTGCTCTGTGCAAAAAATAAACCGCATATCTGACTGGTCATCTGTGTGCAGTCCACATTTTCTGTAGTGTATGGAGGGTTTGGTGAGCTTCTGATCTGTACTGATCATTTACCAACAATGTGAACTTTGCTACTGTACTAGACAATGTGGAAATGCAGTGGAAGAGTTTTACACCATTTTGTTTAATATCATTAAAGAACAGAATGAAAAATCAACATCCAGTGATTCAGAGAATTCTTTAAATTATTATATGGTAGTAGTTGAACATTTCTGAACATGTCTTGAAGCTGCTTTGGGTTTGATCATACACTAAAGATGTGCCTCACTTTACCGCTTATGTCTTTACATTTTGTTCCTGTAGAGTGTCCGGTAATCTGGCTCTAGTGTCAGGAATGGACATGTCTGACATAAGAGATAAATCATAAAGGTGGAAAATTGGAGCACAAATGTAGGCAGCCTTGATGGTTCCATCTGCAGATGTTTGTATTCATTCAAGCTATTTATACTTGTGGTTCAATTGAAATATCAGTGGAAATGTTTATACGGTCCAAGGACACCAAGGAAATAACATACCGTTGATACTATGTTCTGTTCTGCAGGTCCACTTGTAAAAGTATAGGCAGTTAAAGGGGAAAGAGGGCTTTGTCCACGATCGTGCCTTACAGGTTCACTCCTTGCATAAGAGAGCCTGAAGAAGGTGTTTTCTTCCTTGTTCTAGCTGGAGTTGTAAAAAGCCAATAATGTTGCTGCTCCTGTCTTCTAAATTAGCTTCGAAAGGAGTATCTCAGATGTGTGAATTTATAATTATGATGATTAAATAATTGTCTGTTCTTTTGCTATTTTTAAATAAATAGTAATAATAACAATAAACAAATAGGATCACATATCTATATACAGAACTTTTGTAGGAATGTAGTGACAGAGACCTCTCAGTGTGAAGAATTTGTACTCAATTTATTGTGTCTTCCTTCCATACTTGTCCCTTGCTGTAGATAAGTATCCTTCAGTGAGCAAAGGGCGTACAATACATTCTGGCAGACATCTAGGATCTGTAGCCTGGATAGCTCTTCATCAGTACAATGCCATTTTCTAACATCCCCTGATCATTTAAGGAATTTCAGTGTTATACTGCTTCTGGTTTGCTCCTCATTGCTGAAAATCAAAGAATCAGCTGTCCTACAAATAGTGCAAAAAATGGAGTCATTAGTGGTAGGAAAGTAATGAAGCATGCTATCTATACATATATTTATTGAATACTTCAGTCACCTTCAGACCCAGAAGACTTAAAGTGTATGTATTGCCAAAACCTTTTTCTTTTAGCTTTGGATAGAGCAATGAAAGGTTAAAACCCTTGCCAGTTATCCTTTTTTTTTTGTCTTTATATACCATTGGGAAACTTTCCCTTAAGTTTCTGTTCCAGTGATACAACAGGATGTTGGAGGAAATCTAAACTGAAATGAAGGGACTTTTCCCTCTTAAAGCTTGTTTACATTTGCAGTGGTCCTTACCATCCCTGTGGAAAGTGATACACTGTGGAATCGGTCTTGATACACACTTGAATGGATTTTGTTTAGCACCAGTACTGCCTGACGAATGTTAAAGCGGGTGTACATTTTTGCTGCAGCCATAAAGCAAATCATGCGTACGGCACTGTGGTGGGTATAGGGGGCAGTGAATCTGCCTCTTTTTACTACCCTCCAGCTGCAAGTGTCAGCCCTAAGAGAGTTGGCCCCAGAACAGTTGTCCCAGCTGGAATATTTACCTTCACCTTTAGTTCTGCATATGTTTTTTTCGTCAAAGCTTAATTGAGCAAGCTGAAGTTAGAAGCTGATTGGCTGGCATGCACAGCTGCACCAGATTTTGCACTGGCCATATTTAGTAAATCAACCTCCTTGTGTTTTGCTGACAATAGTTATCACTGATGAATCCTGCCTGGACCTGGTACCGCTGTCTTCTCCTCCCCTGTCCTTTGGCTCGCCCTGACCATCCTCTGCCTGCTCCTTTTGTCTGACCTCCTGTTACCGAACCCGGCTTGTGACCCGATTACTCTTTGTCTACCGATCTGTACCGTCTGCCTCGCTGTTACCTACCCGGCTTGCCTGACAACATCACACCTCTTCACATCTGGCTCCTACCCGCTACACGCCATTGGCGGTTGCCTTTACCACGGTTGGTGTCACTCAGGGGTCGCGACCTGGTCCTAGTCTGCTTCAAGTCCATCCCCACCATCAGGGGCTTTGGTGAACCAGCAGACCTGGGCTTAGACTCCGCGCCCTGGGGGACTCCGGCCAGTGGGCCACTAGAGGTCACCATCAGTGTTCGTGACACACACCCACTGTAGTGTCCTCTGTCCCTCCCTCCACTGCAGTGTCCTGTCACCTTCACAGCCCCCCCACTGTACTGTCCCCTTTACACTCCCCCATAGTTAGCTCTGCCCCCCCAATGCAGTTTCCTCTGTCCACTTTGCACCATCCAATGCAGTATCCTCTGTCCCCTTCACACACAACCCCACTGTAGTGTCCTCTGTTCTCTTCCCACCCCCACCCCCCAATGCAGTGTTCTCTATTCCCTTCACACCAGTGTGTGGATAGGACTCTCCTACATTACACAGGTGTACAGGAGGGTGGAGAGCAGGAAGTATCACAGTACTTAGAGTAGTTAGAGGGCAGGGTGGGAGATGCAAGAGTTAACTTTTCACAGTAACAAGCTGGTGATTGGTTGCTATGACCACCTGGCAACCAATCACCTGCTGGTTAATGTGAAATGTTAACTGTGGCAGTTCCTGCCTCCGCACTCTATCCAGTACTGTGACTCTTCCCACTCTTCACTTTCCAGTGAAGAGAAGAGTGGCGGAAGCTGGGGAAGGAATGGCAATGAAGGGCCAAGTTCCCAATCTGCGGACAGCAGATGGGTCAATTGCGATTGATGGCTTGCCACCCCCAAAGTAGCCTCCCGGAGTAGACTTTCGCCACACCATCCGTAACTAAAAAAAAAAAAGTTTGCAGAGGAATGGACTTTATAATATCAGCAGTAGCAGACAAGGACACCAGTGGGCTTTTGTGCAAGACAGGCCCATTTCGCTACCAGCCAAGGACACCCCCCCCCACACACACACACTTATAATTACCATGTATTGATTAATAGCTAGATGGAAATAATCCGTGACCAGTTCTACCTGACAAAGGAAAATCCAGCACCCACCTGACCACATCTAGTTTAAATAGGGCTCTAGCTCTCAGTGGGCCTATGTGCAGATACACGATTTGCACAAGTGGTATGTCTGTCCTTGTATTTCAGGTTATGTGTTTGTTGGGATATTTTTAAGTATAAGCTAAATTAGTATTTGGACTCCATGAGAAGTGCAGTTCTAAGTTTCATTTTTCTATACTTCAGCTAATTGAAGCATCTACTTTAACCAACTTAGAAAAATATAAACCATTTGCATTGCTCACAGCATGAGAATCTAGTTGTGATTATTCTGGTGAAAATTGGAAAATATTTCTTACTACAGGGAAAAATGTTTTTCCTTCACAGCTGGCTGAAACTGCATGCAAGTAGTTTGTTGTAAAGAACCCATAAAACTAGGGTATGGCGTAATTCTCGACTTCAGCTCTCCTAATACTTATGATATTTATGAAACATTATTTCATTTTGGACATTTGCTGTATATAAAATACCTGTTGATTCTGCCAGAAAACTTGGGAGGTGATGCCTGTGCAAAATGCAGAGTCATGGTGAATGGGGGGTGGTTCCTGTGTTATTTGTAATTAGAAATGAAATTGACAGTGCTGACACCAAGTGCTTATGAATTCAGAGCTGTGTTGTGGAAGTTAGGCGCACACTTTTTTTCTGGCACATCAACAGTAATTTTTATTTACTTGCAACATGTTTAAAGTGCTTGTAAAGGCTGAAGGTTTTTTATCTTTTATTATAACTTAAAAAACCTGCAGTGTGCAGCTTTCCCCCTCCAACACTTACCTGAGCCTACTCCTGATCCAGCGATGTGCACGGAAGCAGCAGCTTTCCTGGTTCTTTTTGTCCTCATTGGCTGAGACAGAGCAGCAGGAGCAATTGGCTCCAACTGCTGTCAATCACATCCAGTGAGAAGTGAGCGGGGGCAGGGCTTATAGACACACAGAATCTGCTTAGGAGCGAGTATACACAAATACCACCATAGCAAGCAGCTTGCTATGGGGGCACTCAGGGGGGAGGGACCAGGAACACCAGTGGGGGGGGCGAGAAAGGAGGATTGGAGGTGTTCTGTGCAAAACCATATAAGTATATGTTTGATATCTAAAAAAAAAAAAAAAAGAACACTGAGCCTTTAATATCACTTTAAGAGGATAGCACATGGGAAAATGTTCATGTAATTAAGAGATGCACTAAATATTTTTTTCTTGACATAGCATTGACCCAAGTAATTACATTTATAAATACATTTAGCATTACCTCTGTACTGCTCAATTCATTTCTCGTTTCTGTTCCATTTTGATCTTGAAGTTGTTCCAGAGCCTGTACTTCCATAATGTCCATGTTGGGGTGAAGGTTTTGCTTTTCATTCTCCCATTTAGCAAAACCCTTGTTTTTTGCTGACTTGCCATAGAATTTAGTTTTCATTTTAGGAAATGTATGAGGACCAGTATCACTCCATCCAGAATCTGACCACACAGGATCTGTTTGCGTTGCTTGGCTGGTTGTTGAACGTTGCAATCGCACCGAAATCTTCCTTGAAGAACCAGTGACCAGAGTTATTGCCCGTCCGTCTAGATCGTGATTTTGTCTTCCAGGAGAAGGAAAGTCAAAAACTTCATCTTGTGCTGCAAAAAACAGGAATATATTACTTTTATTATGTTGCTTATGCTAATGTTAGAAATGTTGTTGCCTGTTGCTGGAAAATCAACTTCAAGTAAAACATTTTAACTTCTATTATTCTTAAACAGCAAATAGAACCTGTGCTGATAAAAATACAGAGGTTACTGCTACTAACCTTTTGAAGATGCCCAGCTGCTAAGTTGACCTAATGACTTTAAAGCCCAAGACCAGTTTGGGCAGTTCATTTAAAAGTGGATTCTCCAGCAGTAGCTGAAAATCCTAATGCAAGCCCACAGTGGGAAGGATCCACCCCTCTTTGGACTTACAGGAGAAATGCTGCAGAGAGTGACATCATATCACTTCATTTCACTGCACTATTCTCTGCATCACATGTATATAGTATACAGTATATATCCCACATCTGGGGGATACAGATCAGGAATAAGGCTGAAAGGTTCACAGTTAACTCTCCCTGGTGCACTGCTGCAATCTCATCCAACCAACGTGACCAAAGAACAACACTCTTATATATTGCAACTTACCAATCCATGGGTGTGAAGGCTGCATTTCTTTTTTCATGTTTTTTTTTCACCAGGTGTTTCTGTCTGTAACACATTTCCTATCCTAGGGTGCAATGCTCACTTACCACATACTATCTATGGAGGAACAAGGTTGTTACTCTATGCTGTTCTCCTGATCTGGGTTTCAACACCTCCATAAATTAGGTTTTGATAGGAGGCCTGTTTGTAAACTCTGCATCGGCCTGGGAGGGGCTTACTGATGTGTGTCTGATGAGGCATTGTTCTCCAATGCCTCCCTGTAGTACTATTAATTCCACAGGATTACCACCAGTGAGTTATTTAACTGAACATTTCATGTGTCATACAATACCTGGAGCCAGAGATGGACTGCTTGGAAGGGACCCATGGCTACTTCCAATAGATGTTCCTCTAGAGAGTTTCCGGCAAGCTAGCACGAGGAGGTCCTTGCATTGTTTATGACAGTTAGCACCACAATCTGAAAGGGGAAAAAAAGCTTTTACAAGTTATTAGAGAACATGTTGATGTTTTACAAATGGATATTGCATTTACCATTAGTCACTGAAGTGAGGGTAAATCTTGGTCACTGACAATATTAAAGTAGAATTCCAGGCTTTTACTAACTATGCTTAAAAATGCTCCATCCCCTCTCCTAACATCTAAACTAATTAACCTGTGTAAAAAAAAAAGGAAACACTTACCTGTTCTCAGGCCACTCCAGTCCAATCATGTGGTCTATCCTGCAGGGCTGGGACAAGGGGTGGGCAGAAGGGGCCCTGGGCACTGATATTATGTGAGGTGGAGTGGGGGGGGGGACCAAGAGGAGTTCCTGATGCTACAAGCTGACATGAGTTGTGACAGCAGCATCACTACTCCTGTCAGCTTAGCATGGGTAGTGACAAGCCAAATCTTTGGAGAAGGAGAGAGGCGGGAGGAGGTGTGGGCTGTGCTCTCTCTCCCCCCTCTAGCTGCACACTCCTGCCACTGGAGTGCTCCTGGATTGGAACTGTCAGACTCATGTTCTGGAAGAGGGATTTCAGTGGGCCAAGGGGGGATTTGTACTGGGAGGAGGAGGTTTTATTTGGGGGGGAATTATGGCTTGCAAAGGAAATTTTTGCTTAGGGGGCAAGTGTGGAGATTAGTGCTTGATTTTTTTTTGGGGGGGAAGGGATTTTGTTGACACATAGTGTTAAAACATCTTAGGGGGGGTGCAGTGTGTCATCTTCGCCCTGGGTGCTAGATGACCTTGTCCCATCACTGCTCCCTTGTGTCAGCCAGCACCAGCTAGAGGGGAAAGGAGAAAGTGCTCGATAACAGCTGGTAATTCCTGAGCGGTGAGGTGATGTCATCCATAGGATTACTATGGCCCATCTGTTGTCGAGGCTCCCTCCTCTCCCCTGCAATGACATGGAGCAGCCAATCATGTGACTGGATCAGGACGGCCTGAAAATAGGTAAGTATGGACATTTATTTTATGTTGTACACAGGTTAGTTAGTATAGGTGCTAGAAGGAAGGAGGGAGTGCTTTTAAGCACAATTAGTAAAAGCCCAGAATTCTACTTTAAGCCTAACAGAGTTTCTAACCCTTCCCGGCTCCATACAAATCTAAAATAAGTTTTGGCTTAGGTTTCAGTTAATTTATCCAGTGAGAAGATATTGGCGTATTCCCATGTTGTACCTTATAAGTACAGGTATAGTTGCCATATTGCAAAATTCCAATGTTATACTGGTAAATACATACAGGTGCACTTAGAAAACCAAAAACTAGTACTAGCTTATTAAACTAAATGAAGCCAAATCAGAAGTTTTTATGGTATTTGTGTCAAGAGTACAAAGGAAATTTCCATGGTCGAATTATTTTTTAAATAACCACAACTTTACCTACATGAGAAAATAATCTGTTTCTGCTTTTTTTCAGTTACTTTAAATCATTATGTAAAGCAGGGCGCTTAGTGCATATTGCAGCATAACTAAAGGGAAGAAAGCACACCTTTTCAGCACACTATGAGAACAAGTACACATCAGTGAGTCCATGTGGCAATGTCAACTTGTTTATTACTCAAATTTATTCTAATAACTGTCTTTCCCTCCCATTAATTCCCATAAAATGCAACTCAGTTCCAGCTACCTTTTCAACAGTGTTTGTGCAAAAGGTTATTTTGCTCAAGCCAGCAGCATCCCTCCACCTTTAATTAGGCATCTGCGACCCTTAAGTCGGGTGCCAAAACCAATGGTGTTAATTTTGGTAAATATGCTGTTTATTTTGCAAAGGTAATTTCCACAGGGCTTGCTGAATGTAGTAAAATATTACTTTGCAAAGGATACTCAATCACATGCAAGGAAAAAAATAAAAACCAATGGTGTTAATTTTGGTAAATACGCTGTTTATTTTGCAACGGTAATTTCCCCAGGGCTTGCTGAATGTAGTGAAATTTTACTTTGCAAAGGATACTCAATCACATGCAAAAAAAAAAATAAAAACAACATTTGTACTTGGCTGGATGTACATGATCGGATTATGGAAGTCAACAGAGCTTCACTTCATTCACCTAGTTCTGGAGATATTTCCTTTGCAGAGCGATCATTCTCATTTGCCTTCATTGACTCCCCCTAATTATTCTTAATAATGCACACAGATACTGGCATCACCATGGGGGTGTAGACCACACAAGGATGTCACCAGGCAGAGGGTTAACACCAAGAGATGCCGATAAGGGGGTACTGCACTTTGACAGGGGGGCCCAGCTCATGTTTCTGCATGCTCAGTGTAGCAGCCAATAGCGCTTCTTATCTGAGCATGAGGGAGGGACAAGACAAATACACTGCACTAGCTGCAGCGACAGTTGTTCCTCTTCCCTCCCATCCTTAGCCAATCAGCAAACACTGTAACCCCCCCCTTCTCCAGCCCACCACATTTGATTGTAAATGGAAGATGCTGGTGGCTGGATTGGTATTGAATAGGGGCACCGGGGGATACACAAAGTAACTGAAGCCCAGGAGCCACAAGAAGAAGGTGCAATCAGAATTACAAATCCTGCAGCACACATAGCTCTAGCTGAAATAGCTCCAGAGAAACAACTGAACATCAACAGCAATGTGACACTGGTCACTTGTTATGCTAGCCAGCTGCAGCGTCTTCAAAACATCTTATCAGTGTGTTCAGGTAATGTGAAAGTTAGACAATATAAATACCGATCAGGGAAAGCCTCCCCTCCCTCTTGTCTCACTCGCTACTCTTTTTTTATAGTTGCCTAATCCAACCTGCACACAGGAAGAATCAATGAACTACCACAGCACTCTACAGGGACGTGGTAGTTCATTGAGGACTACAAGCTGAGAGCTGCTAAGGCTGTCGGGACTTATAGTCGCTCATTCACAGAATGCTGTAAATGAGTGACGTGGCCAGGTGGCCAACATGTTACTAAAGGTGAATTTATCCTTTAACTATTTACTGTCTTCCACTGCTCTTGACCAGTTGTCTGTTTTATAAGACAAGACTGGAAGTGATGCTGCCTTCTGTCACTTAGATGTACATTGTGAAGAGGATTTCTAACTTGATCTTGCAGGGTTGCAAAATTATTCACTGGATTCAGGCATAAATGCAGTCTCTGACTGTCTCTTGTAGTAATTCTGCAGTCTCTGACCATCTCCTGTAATAAGTCTGAAGTCTCTGACCATCTTCTGTATCATGTCTGCAGTCTCTGACCATCTCTTGTATTATGTATGCAGTCTCTGACCATCTCTTGTATTATGTCTACAGTCTCTGACTGTCTCCTGTATCATGTCTGCAGTTTCTGATCATCTGTAGAATGTCTGCAGTGTCTAACTATCTCCTGTACTATGTCTGCAGTGTCTAACTATCTCCTGTATTATGTTTGCAGTCTCTTACCATCTCCTGTACTATGTCTGCAGTCACTGACCATCTCCTGTACAATGTATCTGCTGTCTCTGATCATCTGCTGTAGTATGTCTGCAGTCTCTGACCATCTTCTGTATCATGCCTGCAGTCTCTGACCATCTCTTGTATTATGTATGCAGTCTCTGACCATCTTCTGTATCATGTCTGCAGTCTCTGACCGTCTCTTGTATTATGTCTGCAGTCTCTGACCGTCTCTTGTACTATGTCTGCAGTCTCTGACCATCTCCTGTATCATATCTGCAGTCTCTGATCATCTGTAGAATGTCTGCAGTCTCTGATCATCTGTAGAATGTCTGCAGTCTCTGACTATCTCCTGTACTATGTCTGCAATCCCTGACCATCTCCTGTACTATGTCTGTAGTCTCTGACCATCTCCTGTACTATGTCTGCAGTCTCTGATCATCTGTAGAATGTCTGCAGTCTCTGACTATCTCCTGTACTATGTCTGCAGTCTCTGACTATCTCCTGCACTATGTCTGTAGTCTCTGACCATCTCCTGTACTATGTCTGCAGTCTCTGATCATCTGCTGTAGTATGTCTGCAGTCTCTGAACATCTTCTGTATCATATGATAAAGTAATAGTGCAGCGCTATAAATGCATGTTAACAATCATAAACGCATGTAAAGTCAACAAAGTGCAAATAAGTGCAATAGTTATGTAAACTGGTAAATGGTGCTAAAAAAAGTTCAT
Organism: Staurois parvus; assembly: GCF_062004578.1. Classification (NCBI taxonomy): domain Eukaryota; kingdom Metazoa; phylum Chordata; class Amphibia; order Anura; family Ranidae; genus Staurois; species Staurois parvus. Next base: position 175,476 of record NW_028318316.1, read on the forward strand.
ATACTCATTCCTGAATAATGGGATGTCCTTCGTGTGAGAGTTCAAACTCAGAGAGTGCCTATGAATGGCACGTTTGGTTTATCCATGACGAACAGTAGTGCATGAACTCGTGAAAGGTAATCCACCCTTGGGACGGGTGTACACTCACCAGAGCAAAAGTATTAATGCGCATGGGTTATACACATCACACATCTGGGGGTGCAGCGGTATGCCCGTGTGCACTTGAGGATGTGTTGGTACACGAAACGCATTGGATGGAGCCCTATTGCTGACGCCATTGAGGAGCGGTGGCCATCTTGGACCATTTTGGCACCCACCCTGATGGATGGATGGAGCTGGATGACTAACCCATAGCTGCCACCATATTGTAACAGGAAGGGGCCATCCCCAAACTGTTCCCACAAAGTTGGGAGCATGAAATTATCCAAAATGTCTCGATATGCTGACACCTTAGGAGTTCCCTTCACTAGAACTAAGGGGCCAAGCCCAACCCCTGAAAAACAACCCCACAATGTACTCAGGCAAGTACAGTTCTTCTGGCAACCACCAAACCCAGACACCCATCGGATTGCCAGACAGAGAAGCACGATTTGTCACTCCAGAGAACACGTCTCCACAGCTTTAGAGTCCAGTGGTGGTGTGCTCTACTCCACTGCATATAGTGCTTTGCATTGCACATGGTGATGTGTAGGGCTTGGATGCAGCTGCTTGGCCATGGAAACCCATTCCATGAAGCTCTCTATGCACTGATGTTGCTCTAATCTGAAGGCCACACAAAGTTCATAGGTCTTTAGCTATTGGCTCTGCAGCACACTGTGCACTTCAGCATGTGCTGATCCCGCTCTGTCATTTTATGTGACCTATCACAACAGTTGACCTTGGAATATTTAGTAGCCAGGAAATTTCACAGATGGATTTATTGCACAGGTGGCAACCTATCACAGTACCATGCTTGAATTCACTGAGCTCCTGAGAGCGACCTATTCTTTCACAAATGTTTGTAGAAGCAGTCTGTATGCCTAGGTGCTTGATTTTATACACCTGTGGCCATGGAGGTGATTGGAACACCTGAATCCAATGATTTGGAGGGGTGTCCCAGTACTTTTGGCAATATAGTATGTATATATATATATATATATATATATATATATTAGATGGACAGAGGTGGGGGACAGACTAACCAGCAAGGGGGGCAACTTAAAAAAGATGAAGGGGTGATTGCGGGGGGGGGATTAAGAGGATATATGCTGGGGGGCACTTTAGGAGGGGAAAGGACCTATGCTAGAAGTGTGGGTTGGATTTCAAATCCAACCCCCCCCTCACAAGAGCACAACAAGCCCCCCCCCAAAGCACCCCTCCAGCACATATCCACCCCCACCTCCCCATTAGCACAAGTGTAAATGGGTGTGTGAAATAAGGGAGAGGGGTCTATACTGAGGAAGGGAGGAACTATACTGAGGGAGGAGGGTCTGTACTCAGTGTAAGGGGTGTCTGTACTGAGGGAGGGGGTCTGTACTGATAGAGGGGGTCTATACTTAGTGGAGAGGGGATCTGTACTAAGAGAGGAGGTCTATGCTAAGACTTCATTCACACTTGAGCAATTTGTAGCTTGAAGCTCAAAGCTCCAAACACTCTCAAACATATATATAAAAAAAAAAAAGTTGTTTTCTATGGTGCCTGTTCACGCAATCAGGTGTGGACACGCACCATAGAGAACAATTGTTTTTTTTAAGTTTGACCATTTTTGGAGCTTTGGCCTAAAAGCTACAAATCGCTCAAGTGTGAATACAGCCTTAGTGGAGAGGGGAGTCTGTTACTGAGGGGGGACTATACTTGGTGAAGGGGGAGTGACACCATGTTTTACTGCACTTGGTGACACCAACCCTAATGACGCCACTGCACACAGATAGAAATGTACCTTTGCACTTGTATCCTTGCTTGATGATACCCCACAGCTGAAATGAAGGACAGCTCAATTAGTCAATGCAGCAAAAGAAACAAGAAGGAAAACCAGGTCATAAAGAAGTAAGAAGAAATTAAACAGGATACACCAACACCCTTCCTGTCATCAACATCTCCAGTGCATGTGGATTTTCACTGACGTCTTTCCACTAATAAAATGTTTTGGCGGTCTTAGCAAACTAAGGGTATATCATGAAATACTAAATAATGCAAGTATCTGACCAAAAAAATAATAATCAAAGACATATCTCCCTACAGACACAGCATTAATCAATCCTTTTCTACTCTGATATATTATAAATAATACTTGTAGTTTGCATACTTCTAAAACACAATTTTTGTTACTTACACATTGTTAATTTTTTTACAGCTGTACATTTTCTTTATTAATTTATTAAATTCAATTTTACGAAGAAAAAAAAAAACATTTTTGCAAGAAAAAAATGTGCATTTATTTTTTTTCACAGGAGTCTTCAGAGTATTGCACCCACAAATCAGTGGATCGTAATGTTGGGCTCCTGAGGGCTCTTCTTACATCTCTGTGTCCATACCTCTGTCCGGACTGTCAGCTTCGGAGCTGTAGGAAGTATGAATGGACTATAAGCACACTAATAGCACGCTCACAGTCAATTGAAACCAGAAGTCCATCTGCCATGGTGGCAGACAGGACATTTAGTTTATTCATTCTTAGATCTCTGTGAATGAATGACATGGCTGTGCAGACAGGGCACCACACACCAATGCTGATTTCAAATGTGACAGAGGATGTGGAGGAGAGGAAGGAGGGGCTAAGGTAGAGAGGGATATCTGTTTGAAAATGTTACATGTTGCACCCTAAATATAGGTGTAACATATAATATGTTCAAAAGGTGAACCTATCCTTTAAATTATACAGCAGCCAGATTCCATTGCATACAGACTACAGTATAATGTCTATTCTTAATTAATTAATATGGGCATAGTAACTGTATTGTGTGATATTGATTGGATTTAACAGAAATACTTGCAAGAACCTTATCTTTTTGCATTCTTACTGCAGGCTTGATGCTTTGTATCTCTTCATGTTAACTCTGTTTTCCAGCCTAATTATGTATTTTGATGCCTTACTGCTGAAGGCAAAGACAAACTGATCTATTCGAGAGAAGCAAGATTTGTCTCTTTCATTGAGGGACATAGGATTCAGAGACAGCTGGGTTATACTGCCACCAACAGAGGGAGTTGGAAATTGAAAAACAAAAAAAACAGTGACCAACCGGGTAAAACCCTTCCCACTCCCAGCATGCCCCAGTTTTTGCTAACTTTCTAGGAGGATGGACGGCTTTTCCTTAGTGAGAAAACCACTTTTACTAGCCATTTTTTTCTCAAGAACCTTTATCTTTCAATCAAAATTTCTCTTCATGGGGGTGTGGCTAGGCTTTCCATGTGGGCAGACACTGAATCCTACTGAAGATCAGATTACAATCAGCCTAGAAGACTTCCCTTGATGTTAGAACTACCCCTCATCACTTTGATACCCGACTCTCCACCTCCCAGTGATACCCTGCAGCACAGACTGGTCACCAGAGCGATGATGAAGGGTAACAAGGATGATGGAGAGGCCTCAGACCAAGGCTCTCAAGATGGCACTGGCCCACTTTCATCATACTCTCAAGCAAAATTTCTCTTTGCACTACTTGAGCTTGTCTCTTGTATAATAATCTGGATTGGCGCATCCTCAGCAACAGCTTTGGAGGCTGTACCTGTTACATGCTAGAATGGACGATTGCCAGACCTGCATGAAGAGTATCTTTCAGGCACTGGGTCTAGTTAAGGTACTTTCCAAACCTCTGTGTAATGTATTAGTGAGCCGCAGAATGCTTTCCAGGTCTAGACCCATGGCACAACCTCGGATGGGACCCAATCTTTGAAAACTCATTTATGAGTAGGCTATGTAGGTCAAGCAGCACTAACTACTATATTTATTAGATATTTCACATGCAGCTCCAGGCGTGATTAGACTCCATACTCCACACTCACGCTAAGTGCTGGCTTCGCTCGTCTGCACCTAAGCAATCAATTATTTCAGCAACAGGAATGTCTCAGAGTTCTTTCTCAAAGAAGGACTAAGCCACTACCCATACACCATTATTTACCCAGCCTCTGATGTGACCCAGTATTTGGAAACTCATTTATGAGTAGAGTGAGTGGGTTTAGCAGTACGCCTCTGTGGAATTTCAAATTGTTCCTGCCGGCTTTACAATAAACTGCCTTTTAAACTTATCCTTTTCACCCTTGCTCACAAGGTTTCCTTAACTGTTGCCATCATCTCTGCGAGCAACTTTATCCTGTGAAGGACCATTTCTGATCATAAATAAGGACAAGGTGATGTTGAGCCCCTCATTCTCCTTCCCTCCTAAAGTGGTATTGTCCTTTCACCTCAACTAGGACATTGTTCATCTGTCTTTCTGTCAATTTCCAGTCCATCAGAAGGAAATTTATCTTTGCTGTCTTGATGTTGTTAGTGCTACAGTATGTGGATGTACCGCACAGCCTCTTTCATTCAGAAAGAATTACTCTTTTTTTATTCTTGTTGCACTATTTTTTGGTGGTCCAGACAGATCAATGACTAAGTGTATGTACAGGTTAATTTAGTTAATTTTTAATTATACACTGTATGTGCATGGAAATGGCCAAGTTGGATCACTACATAAAATGCTGTACTACAGAGAGCTTTAGTGACAGATTTCCAATTTTCAACAATATGTAATTCCTTCCTCTAATATATAATGTGCCTCTTATTGATTTAGTCTCTCATGGTTGCTCTCTTATAGGGCCATATACCTAGCATATATTGTTTTACAGTATGGTGGAAGATTTTGCTAAAAATGAACTTTAAGTCCTTTAAGAGTTCTGGTAACTGCCATACAATAGAAATCTTGAGGATTCAAACATATGTTTTTCCTTTTTTATCTTACTTTCGTGTTTTAACAGGTTTGCTTTTCTGCTATTATTTATAAATGAATGTATTCTTCATTTAGATGCAGTGACATAGTGGCATAGTGTTTCCTATTCACTGCTCATATTCTTGCTACAGCTTATGCAGTAATCCTTAAAATGTTTTATGGGTTTTCCTATGTAGAATAACTTCATACAGAGCATTGCAATAAGCTGTGGCAGACCTGAATGTAAAGCTTATTTACAGCCCAATATAATATACGTACAAATCCCGCACAGTGCTCGCAGAAAGTTGGCTTTAAATATGTCATCTCCTGGAAATTGTGAACAAAGCCAGGACCCATTTTGCAATGAAACTGAGACTTAGCCCTAAGAAAGTAGGCCATCATTTCATCCTTGCTGATAAGACCATCTCTGCAAAGAGAAAAAAAATACAGCTTTACTACAGCTTTAGTAACTCATTAATAATTTTTCTGTTCATATAGCAAGTAAAAATATTTCACATAAAACACATGGATGTAATATTGTTATTATTTTGTTTTCTCTTTGTTTCATGGCTTGTTCATCTAAGAAATGGATGAGGCCATAATATAGAAGAGCAAAGCCTTACAATCTCATGTATATTTTATTCCTGCAGGTGCTTCTCTTTAATCCTATACAGTCTATGCTGTAAATTAGTTATATTCCATAGTAGATCAAGTTGAAAAATTACATGATGCCATTAAGTACAATATATGTGTTTGTGAGTGTGTCACTTTGAGCCTGCTAAGAATATACATACCCCCTGTGTATTATGCCCTTTGACAAATTTAGAAGATTTTGAAACTTCTGATGCCTTTGCCTGGGGAAAGAAGTTCCACACTTTTACTGTTCTAACAGTAAACAGCCCCTTGTACAATTTCAGATTAAACCTTCTTTTTTCCAGTGTCAATTTGTGGCCGCTTGTCCTTGTTAGGGACCTTAAATTAAACAGTTTGTTACTATCCTTACAGTCACCTTTGTTTAATTTGGCAATAGCATTCACGTCTCCTCTTTAACATCTCTCCTCTAGGTTGAATATGTGTAATTTACTCAATAATTCCTTGTAATGGAGATCCTCCAGCCCCATATTAACTTTGTTGAACTCTAGTTCTAGATCATCTTTTTTGTTGATCAGTGACCAGCATTGTCCTCTGAATTCAAGATGAAGCCAAACCGGGTGATTTGTAAAAAGGTAAAAGTATTATTGTATCCCAAGAAAAAAATACTCTTCGTAATATGTGATAGTATTTTGCTTGCTTTGTTAGCTGACTTGTAAGCTATTGATAGCTCTGTGGTCTACAAGAACCCCCCCCCCCCCAAATCTTTTTCCACAATAGATTCCCCCAGATTCTCTGATGTCACAGTATTTTTTATAATTAATAGGTAGTAATTTTATAAATACTTTATAAATCAAAATTTCATAAAAAGCAGTACTCCAGAAAATTAGGTTTTTATTGTTATCCTAGTGTCCCTATTGAGTGGATTTCCCCTAAATTTCTCAAAGTTTCAACATTGTCACCGGGACAGGAAATGAAAAAAAATGCTTTTTATACTTTGGAGTAGAATCTGGGGAAGGTAAAAACTGTCAGGTTTTTTTTTTGTTGTTGCTGTGCACCATGGGAGATGTCCTCCATTTTTTTCCCAGTAATAGCAGACAGCTACAAAAACCAGAGGTTTTCATCCTTCATCATGCTATCCAAAATACAAAATGGGATTCCTTTCTCATGGAAAAGTTGTGTCATCGATCAAGTGGACCTAATTCACCTCTTTTTGACTCGTCCATGAATAATATTGGTTAAATTTGGACAATCTGCTGACCACTCATCTTGGATTTACTGCTCTTAAATCTCCTGTAGTGTTCTTACTAAATATACTGAATGATGATATACCCCCAAGTCCTCTTTAGACTATGTTTAGTCTCCTCTGTTTTTATACCTCAAAAGTGATTCTATTCTGCTGGAGGGACTCTAACCTACCATCCATTGATCAGCTGACTTAGATGGAGAATGATGTCTTACCAAAATACAAACTCATCTAGGCTGTGCTTGTCCAATAAAGTTTAAATCTGGAACAAATGTTTACTGCCTTGAGCTAATAAATGGGTTCTAGTGTATATACAGTATGTAACAATTGTTATCATTTTGTAGCAACCCTCATTGCAAGTTTGGACTAAATAACTACAGTATGTTTAAAGGATAAGTTCACCTTTGGGAACATGTTACTATTTAAAATCAGTGCAGCCATGCGGGGCTCTGCCCACATGGCCATGTCATTCTTTCACAGTGTTCTGTGAATGAATGAACTATAAGTCCCGACATCCTTAGCGGCTGTTGGCTTGTAGTTCTTAATGAACTACCATAGCACTGTGGAGCACCATGGTAGTTCATTGATTCTTCCTGTCAGTATACTTGCTTGCCCGTGCATCCTATAAGGGCAAGCAGATATACTGACAGGTCTTCAGGAGCCTGCAATGCTTTACAGGCTCCTGCAACCAAAAATTATAAATGCACATTTTTTACCTGCAGAAAATGTGAATGTATTATTTTTGGTCAAAAGGTGAACTTATTCTTTAAGGCAGGGTGAGGTTGGGATAAGAATGGATGAGTCAGTGAATGTATGTTTCTTACTCTGTTTAATGGATCTTATATGTGAAATGGTTGTAAATTTGATAAATAAAGGCCTTTAAAAGACACAAATGTCATTCTTCTAACAGAAACATTGCTCTTTGAAAAAATAAAATACATATACTACTGCTGAGCTCTTTATGGAAATTCAAGCTGTCTGACCAGCATGCTGGCTCTCTGGTTGCAACACTTTCACTGATCCCTGACCCTGGATACATTTGCAGCTTGTAAAGTCAGAATTAGTGGTCTATGTGCTTTCTCTGGGTCAGGAACTTAGAAAGTATTGAAGGCAAAAAAACAACATGAACCTTTTTTTGAGGAGATCATTAGTGGCAGCTCACATATTCTACCATTACCTTGGTTCCTTTGAATAAGCCAAATAGACAGGCAGGGGTATTCATCTTGAGACCTTTATTTTGAAATTTTTTAAGTTGTTTTTAAAATAATATTAGTAAATCACTCTAAACCAAAAAACCCCTTTATGATTACGTCCAATGACGAAACGCGTCAGTAGGAAGTGACGTCAGACGCAAACGAGGAACCGGAAGTTGAGTGGCGGCCATCTTGGAGAGTGGAATAGAGACTGTGTGTAGCGGTCTGGACTTTCCTGGACGGACGGCATTAAGGTTTTCATACTTATATCATGCGATGAGAAAGATTTTTATATTGTAAGCAGCACCATTAAAGTTTGTGATTCGAGTGTGTGGCGGTATTATACTATATTTTTTTTATATATATATATCGATATCGGGATGGCGGTTATGATGGAGTCTGGTCTGAGTAACTAGTGTGGATGGATCCACATTGGAGTATAAGGTGGAAGTGAGGATACTGGCCGAATACTATTCATCCTATCATACAGTCCACTTGGGGATTATTATCTAAGGCTTAAAAGTGATTTACATATTGGTAAGGGTATTCACTCCTTACTTTAGTAGACGTGATTTTTTTGTGTGTTCTAAGCACTAAAAAGAGTGATTCACTTACACGGTTTTTTCACTATATATAGTGTATTGGCACATGTTTGCTGTTCGCACCCTTTGTTTCACTTGGGTGAAGTATCACTGGATGATTCATATGATTTACATATATTAAGGATAATGCACTATGTGGTTTTTATTTTTGTTTCGTTTGAGGTAAATCAAGTTTTTTCAAGACATTGAGGAGATCATCACTTTGTGGACATTTTGGACATTTTTGGATTTTTAAAGGGACATTTGTTTTTTCAAAAACTTTTGGGTTATCTGATTAAGGACTTTCTGATTTATATGCACCAACTGGGGGCAAAGGGTTATTATTTATTATTATCACTGAGCATATTATTTGTATGTTTTTAAAATATTTTTACCTAGCGGTGAAATGGTTTATTGTTCTTACAAACTAAAATATTAGTTTCTGACATGAACAGCAGGGAACACAGAAAATGCAAGTGTTACCTCCTAGTTGTGGCTATTGCTGATGCTGGCTTTTCTTAGAGAACTAAACAGAATTACTGATCAGATAACACTACTGCCTGTTAAAAGATAGCAAAAGGACAGATATATAGTTGGAAGGCCACACACTCTGCTATACACAATTGATCTTGATACACACTATATGGCTGGCAATTATATGATATTGAAAATTTCAAAAGTATAGATGACTTCTCTACAATTCTCTTTTTTTCTCCAATTACAACAGCAGACAACATATTTTCTCCAGTTTTAATCAAGGAGCTCCATAGTGTAAGACTGAATAGCTATGAGAAAAACATTGTGAGGTTTATTTACTAAAGCTGAAGAGTGCAAAATGAGGTGCACTTCTGCATAGAAACCAATCGGCTTCCAGGCTTGATTGCCAAAGCTTAATTGAATAAGCTGTGGTTAGAAACTGATTGGCTACCATGCACTGAAGCACCAGATACTGGGTGAACCAGCTTTAGTAAATCCACCCCACTGACACCTGATGGAATGGAGAAGATTTATTTAATACACTGGCAACTAATTTCTGAGGTATATAGTAACCTTCCAACCTACTGTTAGAAAAAAGGCCATGGAAATTGTATGTGGATTTTATCTGTGGTGGGGATCAAACCCAAGAGACAGAGCTGCAAAAGAGTGCTAAGTAAATTAGTGGTTAAAATGTTTCAAGAATTAAAGTGGGCCAAAAGTAAACTTAAAAAAAACAAAAATAAACAGCTGCTATTTTATAGGTAACATATACAAATGTTAATTGTGCCTAATCAGCACTCTGAAAAATCTACCTTATGTCTTTAATTCCACTTGAAAAATAGCAGAACACTTCATGTTAGATTGTAAGCTCCAATGAGCAGGGCCCTCCTAACAGTTGTATTGAACTGTATTGTTGCTGTATTGTCTCCCTTTATATTGTAAAGCGCTGAGCAAACTGTTGGCGCTATATAAATCCTGTATAATTATAATAATAATAATAATAATAATGTGCCTTAGAACTCCAGTGACATGAGTCTTGTAGATGTACTGTATATCTGCACTGATCATCCAAAGCTGGCTATACATGGTTCAGTTTTTTCATTCAGCCAGCATGCTTAACAAAAAGAAACCTGAAGGGATTCTCCTATCCATACATTCAAGATGGATGGAGGAATCCTCCCCACAGCACTACTGTACTCTGACAGCTTTTATCCGACAGGACGGTTGAACAGAAATTGATCGGTAGATTAACTACTGTTTAACTGCAGTGGCTACACATGGATCAAAATTTGGTCAGTCCCTGCTGAGCTGGCCGAATTTCAATCTGTCTAGGGGCACCTCAATGCACTGTGCCTGTGAATGCTAGTGTCAATAGATTTGGAATGAGATTTGGAATGCCACTACTTAGCATTCTCTATGCTGGAGGGAAAGCTGTACCTGATGACCTTCAGCGCAAAGATATCCCTGCTTCTACTTTATCTATTCTGTGCATCTGTGCTTTTAGAATATCTTCTGACACTTTTTGAATATTCCCCCATATGTCACGAGGAAGCAAAGTTCTGCTTCTACAAAGATGGTTGCCTCCACACAAAGACCCAGTGCAGTAGAAAAAATAGCTGGGTTTATTACTAAAACTGGAGAGTGCAAAATCTGGTGCAGCCATGCATGGTAGCCAATCAGTTTCTAACTTCAGCTTGTTCAGTTACGTTTTGATGTCTATGCAGACGTGCAGCAGATTTTGCATGCTTCAGTGTTTGTAAATCAACTCCAGTAAGACCAGCTGACATAGTTCATATTTTTTTTAAAGGGCCAAAAAATTTCTTGTCTAATTTTAATCTCTCGAAGTAGCCACCTTGTAAACTTGATGCAGAAAATTTAGTGCACTTTTCAGTAGAGCTATATCTAATCATTTAAATTTTAAAGTTCCGACACAAAAGCAGGGTACCTGTTTTTTTTAATTCAGACAAAGTCTTTAGGAAGAAAATATTTACAGATTACTATGCCATTATAAGTTTGTGCAGCTCGCTACAAAATAGCCTGCGCATAAACCCTTTAAGTCCCAATGCAGTTCTCTCAATGAACCCCTTTGTGCCAAATAAAGGAAGGACAGGAGGACACATGTGCATATTTGTGTTTCCAAGCACAGAAATCATCCAGTAGTTTTTTGTTTTCTAATGTCCAGTTATCATGTACTGTGTTTAGCCAGCTTTATCCTTGATGTCTCATTTACTGTAAACTATTTCAGTGTCCTGTAAATCACAACATTTAAGCTATTAGAATTACTGTGAAATATATGTTGAGGGTGTTATCATCTAAAGATTTTTTGTTTGCATTAAAATAGGTCATGAATTCTCCTGATCAGTATTGAGTCTGTGCTTTAGTATTAGTTATGTCTTGCTGAACAGTAATATATAATAAATACAACATTTGAATAGTGCATACGTAAACTTACTGGTCCTTGTCTAGAACACAGAAGGAGTCCAGAAATGGGAAGTTAGCAGCAATGCTTTCAAAGTCCTCTTGAGAAATATATCCATCATGATCATGGTCATAGTTTCTAAAAACAGACTTCAACATATATACTGAATGTTAACTGAGGTTAGGCTTACACTTATCAGCATTTCATTCACTACCATTTACATTTTTTATATTGTTATTATTTTTTGATGTCTCAGGTAAAGAATAATAATTAAATTAAATTTCCTGGGAACCACAGAATAATCACGACACTGCAAAAGAAAGCATGCATTTCCACGCAAAGGTACTAGAATTTTAAACTCCAACTCCAGTCAATTTTTTAAATTTCATGATAGAAAACCAAGTGAGGATCACAGTCAAATGCACATTTTTAGCAAGGCAAGAAAGGCTAGAACTGCTGAAAATGTTTTTTTGCTGACTGTGCCTTCCAATCTGGGTGACAACTACACCCTGCATTCAATCAGTTCTTATAAGAGGATAAAGGGGATAGGTAGTAAGAGAAAATCTTCTCCATTTGGTCACTGACAGAAATTACGGCTAGCAGTTTAACTTGTCATTACCAAGCTTTCCTGTGAGCTAACAGTGAGCACAGTGATGTCACCTGAACGTCCTGTTACCATTAGAAACTTAATTAATTTTTTTTTGTTACATAGTAAATCCGGTTGAAAAAAGGAACAAGTCCATCCAGTTCCACCAACAGAGAAAAAAAAAGACAAACACAAATACAACCACTGGAAAAAAGTATGAAATCACCACTCTTGGAAAATGTTCATTCAATTGTTTAATTGTGTAGAAAAAAAACAATCACAGGCATGCCTCAAAACTATTTTCATTTAACACTCTAACCTTCTGGCTTTAAGAAACAATAAAAAAAAAGAAAAAACAAAGAAAACTGTAGTCAATTTCAACTGTTTTTGCAGATCAAGTAGATGAAAAAAATATGGAATCACTCAATTGTGAGAAAAATATTATGGAATCATGAAAGTACTTTGTTGGTGTTTAGTGGCTTTTATAACAGCTTGAATTCTCTGAGGCATGGATTTAACTATTTAACTTTTACTAAAACTGGAATGTGCAAAATCTGGTGCAGCTCTGCATAGAAACCAATCAACTTTCAGGTTTTATTGTCAAAGCTTAACTGAACAATCTGAAGTTAGAAGCTGACTGAGTACCATGCACAGCTACAACAGATTTTGCTCTCTCCAGTTATTATTATTATTATTATTATTATTATTATTATACAGTATTTATAAAGCGCCAATAGTTCGCTCAGCGCTGTACATTACAAAGGGAGACAGAACATGTGACAGAACAATACCAATACAATGCAAAACATGAGGGGATCGAGGGCCCTGCTCTTTCGAGCTTACAATCTAGGAGATTATAGTACATCTCCCCTATAGTGTGTTTAGACCTTTCTAACTTCTGCATGATGTTTCGTCTAGCAGATTGTGGCAGCCTATCTTTTAACATTAGCAAGCTTTACTGCACTCCATGAATTATGTGAACAGTGCCACGGTGGAATATACTTTCTGGTGAAGGCAGCAGGGGCGGACTGACCATTTGGAAACTCAGGCACTGCCCGAGGGCCCGGGGTCAAAAGAGGGCCCCATGAGATGCCCCTGGTATCTTTTTCATAGGCTTTTTTGAGTTTGGGCAAGGACACAGGGGCCCCATGATCCCCTATTGCCCGGGGGCCCCATGAGTTGTCAGTCCGCCCCTGGTAGGTAGTCATATGAATGATGCTGTTATCTATATGGCTCTCAATCTATTAAGCTATTTAGAGATGGGTACATATATAGAGGTGATATGACTATCTTGTATTCTTTATTTCTATTTTTATTTAGATGATACACTGTTTAAAAGACATCTAGTAGGCTGGTACAATATTTTCCTGTTGGTGTCCACAATTTTTAGCATCTTTATAACCTCAGCGCTTACCAAGGAGACTTTTGTTTGACAGTGGCCTTTTATAACAGCATGTCTGGTGTGTATATGTATACCAATGTATGTATAAATCCACAACCTGTACGTTCTTTTATGTATTGTTCAAAAACCATTGTGACATTATAAAAGGCGAGGTGATTGATGGACGCTATGGGGTTTTCTTTACTAAAGCTAGTTCACTCAGAGTCTTGTGCACTTCTGCAGAGAAACCAATCAGCTTCCAGGTTTTATTGCTAAAGCGTAATCGAAGAATCTGAGGTTAGAAGCTGATGCACAGGTGCACGAGATTCTGAGTGAACCAGCTTTAGTAAATAAACCCCTATGTGTCACCTTGCATGTTTTCATACCTAGGAGACTAAGGTGGAGTCCAGTCTGGGTTTTCCAGGCCACTTTGGCAGAGTTAGTACCGGACTGGATTTTGCGGTCCACTGATGACCACAAGCAGGTGGTATAAATAAAGCAGGAATGGAGCAAGAAGGTGCTCTTGGCCTGAGACTGAGGGAGCCATACCTAAGAGAGCTGTGGATAAAAGAGTTTGCTTTGCAAAATAAAGGAAAAGGTTTGCACACTGTTTTGTTCTGTTGGTGACTGGGAGAAGCCCTTCACCTGTGAGATAGGAACCTCTTCTGTTTAGTTAGTGCCTGGATGGCAAGGATTTATTTTTTGTTCTCTTTTATTTATGATGCATGCATGCAACCTTTTAAATAAAACTTGCTACAAGTCAGATTTTTAAAAAAAGATATTATTATTATACAGTATTTATAAAGCGCCAATAGTTCGCTCAGCGCTGTACATTACAAAGGGGGACAGAACATGTGACAAAACAATACCATGTTGACGCCAATATGATGCCAGACTACCTTTTTCCCAGGGAAGGTGATCCCCCACCTGAGCTAACCCCCACACTATATACAATAGGGAAGGTGATCCCCCACCTGAGCTAACCCCCACACCATATACAATATATTGTTGTAATATCCTATGTCTGTTTTAGATTACAGACTCCATCTGATCTCCTGACCAAGCAGAAGCAGACATTAATTCCTAGAAACACAGAGTTTGGGGATAGTCCCATCCCCAGCTGGAATATTCATGCCTATATGACAAGCTATTAGCAGGAATACATACAATAGAATTGAGTGGGAGTGTGACATACCCCTGAGGATGAGTCTAGCTTTTTGTACAAGATTAGGAACATATCGCTGGGGTTTTTTAAAAAACATTTATACAAATATAGTTTGCTTTACCTTAAGGAATAATATTGTGTGGTGCCTTAAAAGTCTGCCAGGTTCTTTTTTTTTTTTGTTATAGAGATTATTTTAAATTCATATTGAGCTAGGGCAATTGGCAAGGCCTAACACAATAGTTAACAACTATAAAAACTATACTTGGCCACCCAAAAAAAAGAGCTTTTTTTTATCACCAGCCAGCAGGATCATTAATTTTTTCATATATTGTCCCTAGATATCATTAAATGTACCTGAAAGCCAATTTTGATATTACTTCCCCCTTTTGTATTTTTTGCTCCATTTTATATTTTTTTCATACACATTTGTATATGTGCCCTCTAATGCTTTTTTGTAAGTGGAGCAACACACTGCAGTTAGTATCCCTAACATAGCAGTCTTAGTAAACCTAACAGACTGATAGATTTGTACTGTGCAGCAAGCACATCCTTTAAATACAATGAGCAAACATAGCTGACCTATGTACAGTTACAAATTATACAAAGCAACAAGATTTAAAATGCTATATTTTGATGGATCCCAGCAAGACAGGCACACCTCAATGTGAATTTGAACTGTTTATTGTATCAAACTGAAGTTGTCCTATAACTGGATTTTAAACCCTGAGGAATTAATTAATTTTAAAAACTGTGTAACTACTTTTATTTTTGTGTATAACGTGGCAGAGGGGTTATTAAGGGAGTTATTGACTTATTTAGCAGTAAAGGGTGCTTGTTCAGGGACAGGACTCATGGGAATCAGGCGAGTGCAACCCCACAATAGGGAATAGGGCTAGTTGGCCAGGGAAGACAGGGAAGAGCTCTTCCCAGGCATAAACTGGCCTCAGAGAGAGATGGTCATTGCCTGAAATGAGAGAGTGAGGCTGCACTAAAGTAGACTAAGGGACTAAGTAGTCCAAATAGCCAGAATGCTGTCTTTTGCTTTGTATTCTGTGTAATGCTGAAACTTCTGTGAGGAAAAACCAGATTTTTGGTGTTTGCTGCCAAATAAACATTGTTGGAAAGTGGTCAGAAAGCCTTGAGGCTAGGTTCACCACTGATCAATTTTCAGAGCGGCTCAGCTGTGGCTTCGATGTGTTCAGGAGGAGATTCTTCCAACTCCAGAATGTCTATTTTTCTTTTCTGAACTTTTTTTAATGGGACCAACTTGCTGCAATCATAGGCTAAGCATTAACTTGAGTTTGACAGGTGATGCTACTTGTCAGCTTGACAAGCTGCAGCATATGTACAGCCCTCTCCAGTTTTATCCTTTTTTGCAATCTTCGATCAATTTTTCTGTTTTGTCCACATCCAGTAAGATAAGCTACAGTGCCATGGGCTTTACACTTCTTGACAATGTTGCGCACAGTGGTCACAGGAACTTTTAGATCTCTGGAGATGGAGTTGTAACCTTGAGATTGTCCAGGTTTTTCCACTATTTTTGTTCTCAAATCATCAGACAACTCTTTGCTGCTCTTTCTTTTCTCCATGCTCTATGTGGCATACAGAGACACACAACAGAAAGGCTGAATCAATTTTATCACCATTTTAACTGGTTGTCAGTGTGATTTCTATATTGTCAGCATCTGTTAATTAACATAGGTAAGTTTTATTATAAATTACAGGAGCATCATAAATTTGGAATGCAATTATTTCTTACAATTTTGAGAAGGTACCAATAATTTTTCCCAGTCCATTTTTGGAGTTTTGGGTGGAATGTGTCAGATTTGGCTTTTTGTTTCTCCCTATTTGTGTCATACCAATACAAAGAAAAGAAATAAACATAAGAATGCCTAAACATTTGTAATTGTCACAATTACAAAATTACAAACAAATTACTCACCTGTCACAACCCTGGCAAACAAATGACACCAGAAGTCTCAAGAGACGCAGCCGCACTCTTGAGCGAGCATGGCGTAAAACTAAATCTCTGAAAGACTTTACCCTCTACAAATCTGCTCTTCTCAAATACAACTCCAGCCTCCACGCTGCTAAGCAAACCTACTATAACACTCTCATCAAGACCCTCTCATCCAATCCTGATCAACTCTTCTCTACCCTTAATTCCTTACTCCACCCCCCACTGCCTCCACCCACCAACTTACTTACTGAACAGGAGATTGCCAGTCACTTCAAGAAGAAGATCAACACAATTCGTGATGTGATCTCCAGTGTCAAGCTTCCTCCTCTAACCAACATACCAGGCCCAACACCAAACTCAACATTCTCTTCCTTCGACCCTGTTGCCACCAAGGAAGTTACCGAACTCCTTTCCAAGGCCCACTTCACCACCTGTTCCCTGGATCCTGTCCCCTCATGACTGTTGCAGCTTCCTTCCTGCCCTATCTTAAACTCTCTAACCCACATCTTCAACCTCTCACTCTCCATGGGCACCTTTCCCTCCCCACTCAAACATGCACTGGTTACCCCCATTCTCAAAAAACCCTCGCTGGATCCCACGTTTGAATAACTTAAGACCCATCTTCCAGCTCCAAGCTTCTCGAACGCCTTGTTCACAACCGTATGAACTGCTACCTCACCGACAACAACCTTCTTGATCCCCGACAGTCTGGCTTCTGCCCACAACATTCCACAAAAACTGCCCTACTAATACTCACTAATGACCTACTAACTGCTAAAATCAACGGCCATTACTCCATACTCATACTCCTTGACCTTACCGCTGCCTTTGACACAGTCGACCACCCGCTCCTCCTCAGTAAATTCCACTCCATCGGCCTCCAAGACTCTGCTCTCTCCTGGTTCTCCTCTTACCTTTCTCAGCACACTTTCAGTGTCACATACAACTCTTCCTCCTCCGCTCCTCTTCCTCTTTCTGTTGGGGTACCCCAAGGTTCTGTTCTTGGGCCCCTCCTTTTCTCTCTATATATCTCCTCCCTGGGCCAACTGATAACCTCCCATGGCTTCCAATACCACCTCTATGCTGATGACACCCAGATCTATCTCTCCACTCCCCAGCTCACCCCCTCAATCTCCTCACGTATCACAAATCTACTAAGTGACATATCAGCATGGATGTCACATCA
Source organism: Staurois parvus (assembly GCF_062004578.1). Classification (NCBI taxonomy): domain Eukaryota; kingdom Metazoa; phylum Chordata; class Amphibia; order Anura; family Ranidae; genus Staurois; species Staurois parvus. The sequence continues at coordinate 193,144 of NW_028318316.1, forward strand.
CTACCTTAAACTCAATCTTTCAAAAACTGAGCTTGTAATATTTCCTCCTCCCCGGTCCCCCACGCACGACTTTACCATTAAGATCAACAGCACAACCATTGGTCCTTCCCCTTATGCCAGGGTGCTAGGTGTAATCCTAGACTCTGACCTCTCCTTTGGGCCCCACATCCACTCACTGGCTAAATCCTGCCACCTCAACCTCCAGAACATTTCCAAAATCTGCCCCTTCCTGACCAATGACACCACAAAACAACTTATCCACGCCTTGGTTATATCCCGCCTCAATTACTGCAACTCCCTCCTCACTGGTCTACACAGGCCATCCCCACTTCAGTCTATTATGAATGCTGCTGCTAGACTCATACACCTTACCAACCGATCAGCGACTGATGCCCCTCTCTGCCAATCCCTCCACTGGCTTCCACTAACCCAATGTATAAAATTCAATATACTAACCACAGCTTACAAAGCCATCCACAACACTGCCCCTAGCTACATCGCCAACCTCATCCACAGATACCGCCCAAATTGCCCACTCTGCTCCTTCCATGATATCTTCCTTTCTAGCTCCCTCATCACCTCCTCCCACACTCGCCTCCAGGACTTCTCCAGAGCCTCTCCCATCCTCTGGAACTCCCTACCACAGCATGTCCGGTCAGCCTCCACCCTGTCTGCCTTTAGGCGATCCTTGAAAACTCACTTCTTCAGGGAAGCCTACCCCACCTCTACCTAAGAACTGTACTTGAATCACCTCTACCAGATCATCCCCCGCAGCTATCACCTTTTAGATCACCTCCCCCTTCCTTTAGATTGTAAGCTCCATGAGCAGGACTCTCACTTTCCTTCTGTACTGAAATGTATTGTAATTGTACTGTCTCCCTTATATTGTAAAGCGCTGAGCAAACTGTTGGGGCTGTATAAATCCTGTATAATAATAATAATAATTGCAACAATTTTCAGAGTGAAGTAGTACATTAACTGACATGCAGGGGTGGCAATATTTTTGGCCACGATTGTATATCAATGCACATGTTTGTGGTATTTATGTATTTATTTGTATTATTGATATTGCACTCACTAATGCTGTTGCATATAATTGTGCCTATCTGTTGCTTTATAAACATTCTATGGTCTGAAACATTTATACATATAAAAAATCACTTAATAATGTATACAATAAAATATTAAAAAAACAAGCAATTTGTTGATGACAACTAAATCAAGTTTTGTCATATTTATTCAGGAATGTTACATTTGACTTAATTGTTAAAACAAAATGTTCCATATGACATTTTTAAATACTATGACTTAGAGTTTCCTGAAGTAGGAAGTATACATTTTAAAAAAAGAAAGCAATAATGTTTAATTGTAAAATAATTACAGCTTACCAGAGCTAAGGAACAAAAGATCTTAATGTACAGAAATGTTGAAGTAAAAAAGAAGCAGTGAAATAAAGAAATAATAAAAGAGGCAGTACAGCATAGCTAGAGGTGAAGCACATAGGTGTCTAAAACATGTTGAAGAATTTCTCTAGATTTCTAACATGTAAACAATTGCACTGTTAAAACTGATGCCTGTGAGCTTGTCTCTGTTCCTTTTAAAACATTGTTAAATAGGCATTAGGAATCATCCCTACAATACATTTTTAGATAACAACACACTGGAAAAACACGTAATTCCAGCCAAGCGGGTGGGGCAGTAACACAGTATCTAAAAAGAGATCATTAAATTTTTCCTTTGAATTTTCGGCATTACAGAAATGTTGATCCTATAGTGGCATTAGCACTATGTCACCACAATAGTCTTTTTCCATCATAATAGCTTTAGGGGTTTACTTATGAATGTTTATGGCCTAGCTTAAGGATATGTTAGGAAGGATGTCTAGGTTAAAGATGATATTTTAGGGGCTACTTTAAGTATATGTTTAGGGGTATATTTAAGTTAAAGCGAAACTCTGGGCCTCTGCACTGCAAGAGTTAACAACAACAAAAAAAACCCCAGAAATCAGCGCAAACAAATTCCCCAAACCATAATGCCAGAGACCATGATAAAAGTTCATAGTAAAGTTCAAAATAAGTGAGTCCACATAGCACAGGGGCAAGCTCTTGAAGCTGTAGCAGGCTCTATATAAAGACACAAATGAAGGGAAAAAGCGCCTCTAAGTGCAATAAAAAATATATAAGAAAAAAATAATAGAAACAATAAAATAAAAATAGAAATAAATATAAAACATCACAATCTTATAATGTAATTTTACATATGGGCCATTCACATTATATATATGGTTTTTAATTTTTACTATCCTTCATTCTAATGGAGGTTTTTTTTTATAATATCATAGTATAAATTTTACAACTTTGTTAATTTTACAACATTCGTGATGTATCATTATTATTATTATTACTATTTATTATTCTTTATTCCGAATGACTAATGCATTGTATTTACATTTATTTTTTTTATATATTTTTATTGTTATATTTATTTTTAATTTTAATTTTATTGTTATTTCTATTTTTATTTTTATTTTATTTTTCTATTTTTTCTTATATTTTTTTTCTTATGTTCTCATTCTTCTCATTATTATTCATTATTTATTATCGTGTTTATTTTTTATTTTTCTTACAATTTCCTCCTTTTTTCACCCTATTTATAAGCTTATTTGTCCATTTGCTAATTTGTGTAATGCTCATTGGTGTACCCTCTGTATACACAGTTGCAAGAAAAAGTACGTGAACCCCTTGGGATTACGTGGAGTTTTGCATGAATTGGGCATAAAATGTGCTCTGAACGTCATCTAAGTCACAACAATAGAAGAACACAGTCTGCTGAACATAATACTACACAAACATTAGATGTTGCCATGGTTTAATTGCATATAACATGTAAACATTCACAGCTAATTGGAGCCAGGAGTGAGCCAACCTTGACTCCAATCAGTGTGATGATATTGGATGTGTTGCTGACAGCTGTCCTACCCTTAAAAAACACACACCTGTTTTGGGTTTACTGGTTTCAAGAAGCACTGTCTGATGTGAACCATGCCTCGCAGACAAGAGCTCTCAGAAGACCTACAATCAAGAATTGTTGACTTGCATGAAGCTGGAAAGGGTTACAAAAGTATCTCCAAAAGCCTTGATGTTCATGTGTCCACGGTAAGACAGACTGTCTACAAATGGAGAAAGTTTAGCACTGTTGCTACTCTCTCTAGGCGTGGTCGTCCTGTAAAAATGACTGCAAGAGCACAGTGCAGAATGCTGCATGAGGTAAAGAAGAATCCCAGAGTGTCAGCTAAAGACCTACAGAAATCTCTGGCACATGCTAACATTTTTGCAACTGTATATATATATATATATATATATATATATATATATATATATGCATAATGTCCCCATTACTGCATCATCCCATGCTTGATAAAGTGGCACGCTTGCCCTCTAGTGACTTCGCGTATGCTCTGAAATGTGTCGCATTGCATGCTGGTCCTGCCTATGTCATCACACTGTCGCCGATGTTGCCCTCCAGGGTGACTTCCATCAACCATTTTTCAAGACCAACACACGCTGGCTGGCCATTACCACCTACAGTCTCTTCCAGCACCAACCATGGCTCACTTAGCAAGGACTGGGACATTTACCTCACTATACCAATGAGCTTTTTATACCTTTTACCTTGTGAGTGTCTTTTTATTGCTCCAGAATAAATGTCCAACATATTGCACTTAGAGGCGCTTTTTTCCTTCATTTGCGCTGCAAGAGTTAACTGCTCATTTTGTCTATGGGATCAGGATGTGAATTGCTTTTTTTCATTATCTGCTCACCATCAGACAGTGCTATCCTCCACTGTCTAACTCTCCCAGTATGTGGATGGTCCCTTGGTGTATATTTATACAATGCAGGACCACTGCATTATTTATCATTCTACTTTTTAAAGATATTTTTATTGTGTTTTCCAATAAAATACAGTAACACCAAAATAAAATAAAAATATACACAGGAAAAGGACAGAACAACATAACCCCCATATTAATCTTTATTTTTTCCCTCTCACTAATGAAGAATAATGAATTGGAAATTCTTTACAATGTTGATATTGTCAGATTACCATACATTATGCATTTAACTCAGGATTGAGTCATAGGTTAAAAATGATCTGAGTTTGTTCCATACATGTTAGTAGAACTTTACCATTTAAGTAAACATTGTAAGATTGGGTGATTGGAAGTTTTTCCACATTTAAGATAAAAATAGGGGATGATTTACTAAAACTTGAGCACTCAGAATCTGGTGCAGCTGTGTATGGTAGCCGATCAGCTTCTAACTTCAGTTTGTTTAGTTAAGCTTTGACAATAAAACCTGGAAGCTAATTGGTTTCTTTGCAGAGCTGCACCAGATTTTGCATGCTACAGTTTTAGTAAACCCCCCCCCCCCCCCACAGTGTTTTAACCATATTTTCTTGATGTGTTAATCATATTTTATAACCAAAATATTAAACATATTTTTATTTTTTTCTTTAGATGGGTATGAGAGAGAACTTCCCAGTCAGAAAACCTAATGTTTTGTTCTCTTTAGAAAGCTTAGAATGCTCTGCTAATAGTGTTATGGGTGTATTAAATGTTTATTTGTAAAAGAAATAACATATATGAATAAGAAAACTGATCCAAAGACATGCTGGTAGGTTAATTGGATCCTGTCTAAATTGGCCCTAGTATGTGTATGTATGTGAGTTAGGGACCTTAGGTTGTACGCCCTTGAGGGTTAGGGACTGATGTGAATGCACAATATACATGTAAAGTGCTGGAAAAGTGATGGCACTATATAAGTACCTATAATAAATAAATAAAATCCTCAACCACTAATTTTCAGTTAACAAACTTACATACTGAGCAAAGAACAGTATTCTAACCACTAATCAAAAGCAAGTATATGATTTTTGAACAAACAGTATTTCTATCCAATGAAAGGAATAGAAGCAGGATCAGAGAATTCAAGCTTGAATGAAAGGAGGGAGTGAATTTGAATCCAAAAACTGAAATGTTTGCAATAGCAGGGTATGCTCATACGTATTGGTGGCAGGACTCTCCAGGTGACCTATAGATTTACTACTCTTGTTATAACCACCCTGTTGTTCTGAAGCTTAAGATTTGGACACAGTAAGAGAGTGTGTTATTTTAGCATTGCTGCCACAGTTCAGCAGATTGATGAACTATTATTTCTACTGACAGGAGAAAAAGTTGTCTCTATGATGGTAAAGTTCATTGCACTATTCCAATATATCATTAGAGACCAATTCCCTAATTTAACTGTGTTATGATTATGTCCATTTTTTCCTGGTAGACTGAATGAATCAAGAGCCTCATTTTTATGCAGCAAACAGGAAAGTTTAACTCTATGAAATTCTGGAAAAGTATTTATTAACAAACATGGCCAGAAGATTTGGAACATTACAAAAAGAAAGAATTGTCACCTTACCTCAACTAATTTCCGTATATGCTTATTAATAATAGTAGGGTCAGGCTTTGTGGTCACTGCAGAAGCCCAGTCAAGGGGTACATCCGGTTTATTGGGAGTCGTAGGGGAAGTTGGCTGTAAGTAACACAAGGATGAAAAGAAATACACATTATCACTTAACAAGAAATGGCAATCAAACCGCTTTCGAAATATGGCATTTTTGTATTAGTTGTTTTCTCATAGACATTTAATATGAGTTTTTTTTGTTTACAAACGTTTTTATTGGAAGATGAACCACAAAACTGCACATCATACATGAGGTAGAACGAACAGTGAGAAAAAGGCACATAAAGAATTTATCATAAAAAAAAAACAGTCACAAAAATTAAAGATCAAGTACATGAAAGAGGTAGTCAACATTGTAGTCAAATCAACCGCATAATTGACAAAGAATCATTGACAAAAAATGGTACAACAGAGATTAATCTATTATTAAGTGTCGATGCACCTTCCAACCATCCCATTTACTGTTAAATAAATACATCCTGTCCAATAAAGTGTATTGAATACGTTTCATGAGCATGACCATATCAACTCTCCGCAATATGGAGGCCAGAGGGACCACCAGGGACTTCCAATGAAGGGCAATGGCCCATAGAGAGGAAATGCAAATAGTATGGATGAGCCTCATTCTGTTCATTGGAATCCCTAAAATGTGTGCACCCAATAAACAAATTTGCAGTGACAAGTCTACCGGGGAACCCACCAGGGCAGAGGCCACCTCCGATATCCTATATAGATCAAAGAAAGACCAGGGCAGGCCCAAAACGTATGCACAAGAGTTCCGGCGAGGCTACAACACCTAAAACAGAGGTGCGGCATCCCCGGAAACATGACATGTAATCTAGAGGGAGTGAAATACCAACGGGTTAAGAACTTAAGGGCAGTTTCACGGACTGAAAGGGATCTAGAACCCCTATGCATATTATCCAACATGGAGTCCCAGTCTTCATCTGAGAATGTTATGTTACAATCAATTTCCCTTTTCAATCTATAGGAGGGTGGTGATGGATAAATGGTACATGAAAAAGAGCGGTATAAGTCTGAGATAACGCCTCTACCCCTGGGTGAGTCACGGCAGATACATTCAAAATATAAATCTTAATTCATATAAAGTACAAATCATGCAAATACTATCACAACCTTACACCATAGATGCAATAAATATAAGGTGCAAAAGAACATAAAAGACCACAAATGAGTGTTTATAGTGGTAAGTATGTGAAAGTCCAAGCAATGAACTTGAAAATCATAGCAGATCTCAGCTAAAAGTGCCCAATTCCTCTAGATCAGGAGTGACAGATGGTGTGACTGGAAATAAGCAAATTGCGCACTCACCAGATGTGCACTAAAAACACACATTTGAGATCACTTTTGTCTCATCAGGTCAGCCAGATCAATCACTCCCAGGTATGGTCAGGTTCCTGTTCCTGTTCCCTTCAAAGTCCCTCAATTGGTATCACTGTATCAGGTCACCTCTAAAACGGGCTCTGCGAATAGCGAGACTCACAGAGAGCCCAAGAATGATGCCACATAGCGTGATACTGCGTTTAACAGGGAGTTTTATTTCCAGATAAGGTGCATACAATCAAGGAGAAAAAGGAAAATGACTGACCATGTGTTCAGGATGGCCGCCATAGTCATAGCCTGCACCCTATGACTAAGTGCTTCGCACGAAATGCGTCAGTGTAAGGGGCTACAGTGTCTTGACGTCACGCCGCCACTGGCGGCCATCATGAACACACCAATCATGGCCATGGGTGTCAATCACCGGGTCCCGGCTGGTGATTAGCTGCTGGAGCCCGGTGATAACCGGTTATCACTGACAGGGAGGAGGGCTGTCAGTTTGGGCACACTGGTCGGGATGGCTGAGCACAGCTATCCCGATCAGTGTGCTTACAGTGAAGCACACACCCCTGCCCCCTAGTAAAACACTCCCATCACACAGTTAACCCTTTGATTGCCCCCAAATGTTAACCCCTTCCTCCCCAGTGCAGTGTCAGTACTTTTTATTTTGCACTGATCACTGTATTGGTGTCACTGGGGATGTCAGTAACCCCAAGTCAGTTCCCCCCAGTGTCAGAATGTCCGCCGCAGTCCCACCATAAGTTGCTGATCGTCGCCATAAGTCGCTGATCGCCGCCATTATTAGTATAAAAAAAATTCCAGTATCTATACCGCAATTTGTAAACGCTATAACTTTCACGTAAACCAATTAATTTACACGTATTGGTATTTTTTTTTAGCAAACACATGTCACAGAAAACATTTTGGTCTAAATTTATTAGGAAATTTGATTTTAACATTTTTTTACTGGATATGTTTAATAGCAAAAAGTCCAAAATATTGTTTTTTTTCTCAAAATTGTCAGTCCTTTTTTTTATAGCATAAAAAATAAAAAACACACAGGCAATCAAATACCACCGAAAGAAATCTTAAATTTGTGGGGAAAAAGGGACATAAATTTCATTTGGGTGCAGCATTGCATGACTACGAAATTGTCAGTTAAAGTAACACAGCGCCATAACATAAACCGCTTCTGTAACCGCTTCCTGACCGCCCTAAAGCAGAAATACTGCTACAGGGCGGCACGTGTGTGCAAAATCACATATATATATGTGATTCACTCTCCAATGGTTTTCATGCCCCTTCCAGATAGCGTCAGATTGCCCATCAGTACACCAGTAATCACATATAACCCCTTGATTGCTAGGAACACACTCATACACAATAAACCTCCATTGCTAGTATAGTGTCTGAATGGATCAATATCTTTGATCAGATCAGCACTATACCAGCGTTCACATTAGTACAGTGTCTCAAAAAATGCAGCATTAGTGGCATCAGCCCTGGCACCTGCAAGCACCTGCATTTAGCCCCTACCCTTAACCCCCAGCAAGTGCAGTGACAGTAGGTCACTGTCACTTGATATATTGCACACAAAACTGCAGAATCAGCACCCATCCTTCCCCCATTCACTGCCCAACCCAAAATTCAGATGGAAACAGCAAATTTAACTACTTCCCTTGACTTTTTGGAGCTGTTTTCACGGAAGATCTGTATGCATTGATTGTGGATCAAAACAATTTATATGCACAACAATTTATTGCTGACAACCCAAATTCAAACCTTGCCAAACCATTCGCATGGAAACCCATTACGGCTATCAAATTAAATTTTTTGGGGGGCCTAACCCTCAACATGGGCATTACTAAAAAAAATGAATTGCAGCTGTATTGGTCCACAGACCCGATTCATCATATGCCCGTGTTCTCTGCTGCCATGGCCAGGCATAGATATGAGAGTATATTGTGTTTTATGCATTTCAATGGCAACACACTCTGTCATCCTCAGGGTGACCCTGAATATGACTGGCTCCACAAAATTCAACCCCTTGTAAATCACCTTAACCAAAAATTTGCAGATGTCTATACTACCCAGCAAAATATCTGCGTTCGTTTTTCTGGTCGCCTTGCATTAAAACTATTTGTACCCAGAAAGCGTGACAGATATAGGGTCAAGATGTATAAGACCTGTGAGAGGGCAACAGGCTATACATATAAGTTTCGGATTTACAAGGGGTGGAGCCCTCCGGATGCCCAGACTACATAGGGAGTAGTGGCAAAATAGTTTGAGACTTGGTGTCATCATTTATCCATATGGGGTACCACTTATACGTGGGAATTTGTACAATCTTGGAATTGGCGCATGTGGCACCGTGCGACCTAATGTGTGCCCACCATTAGAAGTGGGTGGATACAGGGTAGTATATTGTAATGGTGGGCATACCACACACTTTTTCTGGCAGATATTTCTTCTCTTTTTTTTTATTCAGCCCACAGGCTGCATACAAAAAAAAAAGAACATAGCATATATACCCAACAAGGACCAGCAACGTACTGGTACATCACTGGACTTTGAATGGTTACACCAGGACACTGCCTACAGCTGCAGGCATCATCCTGGTATCATTTTTTTCAGCCAGCGATCAGCTTTCATGTAAAAGCAATCCTAGTGGCTATTTAGCTGCAGGATTGCTTTTACAAGCAGCGGGAGACGATGCTCCCCCTCCCGCACTGCCTTCCATGGCCTTCTTGGGCAGTCCCGTGCCATCGGGGAAACCTGAGAATGCAGCCGGTGTTTCTGTCAGCTGACCATAGAGCTAATTGGAGACCGGAATGGTGCCAATCATCTCTATAGTCTAAGAAATTGGAAGCTACGAGCATTTCATCACTTCAGTTTCGCAGGATATAAACAGCGCAATATGTAAATTGGGAAAGCATCTGATCACACCGATCTTGGTTGAGATTAGATAATGTAAGGGCAAAGGAGATATCTAGAGTTTGATAGACCCCAGATTTATGAATATATGGCAATGCCCATTGAAGTTATAGGGGATATTTACATTCCCTGTGATAGCATTAAAAGTGAAAAAAACATGAAAGGGACAGTGTAAAATTAATTTTAAAAATGAAAATAACTTAAAAAAAAAAAGCCCCCTCACACACCTACGGGCACGAGCGTTGACCCTGTGCCAGTATGTAAACAACGGTTGCACCATGCATGTGAGGTATTGCCACAAACGTCAGATCAAGGGCAGTAATTCTAGCACTAGACCTCCTCTGTAAATCTAAAATGGTAGCTTGTAAAGGCTTTTTGTGCATTAAAAGTAAAAGAGTGTATTTTTTGCAAAAAACCTGCATTTGAAAAATCGAGTAGTATGTGACATAAAAAATTGCACCACCCACCATTTTATTCAATAGGGTGTCTGCTTTAAAAATTAATATAATGTTTGGGGGTTCCAAGTAATTTCCTAGCAAAAAATACAGATTTTTTTCAGTGTAAGAAAAGGCTTGGTCTTCAGGTGGTTAGAAGAGTGAATACTGGGCATAAAATGTCACCACCACCCAAAACGACCCCTTTTCGGAAAGTAGACACCCCAAACTATTTGCTGAGAGGCATGTTGAGTCAATAGAAGAATGTATTATTTTACCACAAGTTTTTGGAAAATGACAAAAAAAATATTTTTTTTTTACATAAAATTGTCTCTTAAATGATTTATTGCTCACACATGCCATGGGTATATGTGGAATTACTCCCCAAAATACATTCTGCTACTTCTCCCGAGTATGGGGGTACCACATGTGAGAGACGTTTTGGCAGTCTAGCCAAGCACAGGACCCCAAAATCCAATAAGCACCTTCAGCCTTTTAAAGGGCTTTATTTTCTCATTACACTTCCTGACTACCTATCACAGTGTCGGAGGCCCTGAAATGCCAGGATAGCACCAACCCCCCCCCCCCCCAAATTACCACTTTTTGGAAAGTAGACACCCCAGGGAATTCGATAAGAAGCATGGTGAGTATTTTTCAGATCTCGTTTGTTGCCACAAGTTTTTGGAAAATGAAGAAAGTAAACAAAAACATATTTTTTTCTTTTCTTTTTTTATATTTCAAAAAAATGAGATCTGCAAAATACTCACCATGCCTCTTTTTAAATTCCTTGAGGTGTCTACTTTCCATAAAAGGGTCATTTGGGGGGGGGGGTGTTGGTGCTATTCTGGCATTTCAGGGCCTCCGAAACTGTGATGGGTAGTGAGGAAGTGAAATGAGGAAGTTACACACCTTCAGGCTGTGGTCATTGGATTTCAGGCTCCTGTATGTGGCTAGGCTCCCAAAAAGTCTCACACATGTGGAATCCCCATACTCGGTAGAAGTAGCAGAATGTATTTTGGGGTGTAATTCCACATATACCCATGACTTGTGTGAGAAATATATCATTTTAATGACAACTTTGTGTAAAAAAAAATGTTTTTGTCATTTTCCAGAAACTTGTGGAAAAAAAATAAATCTTCCATGAACTCAATATGCCTCTCAGCAGGGTGTCTACTTTCTGAAAAGGGGTCATTTGGGGGTATTTGTACTGTCCTGGTATTTTAGCATCTCAAGAAATGAGATGGACAGTCAGAACATAAAAGCTGTGTAAATTCCATTATCTATACCATAGTTTGTAGATGCTATAACTTTTACACAAAGCAATCAATATACACTTATTGGGATTTTTGTTAACCAAAAACATTTAGCAGAATACATTTTGGCCTAAATTTATGACAACATTTTCGTTTTTTGGATATTTTTTATGACAAAAATGAGAAAATATCGTCCCCCCCATTTTTTTTTTCAAAATTTTTTTGTCCATAGCACCAAAAATAAAAGCGCACTGGTGGTCAAATACCACCGAAAGAAAGCTCTATTTGTATGAAAAAAAGGACGTAAATTTAATTTATGTACCATATTGCATGACCGCGCAAGTTCTCAGTTAAACTAGTGCAGCGCTATATAGCAAAAAGATTACGTAAATTGCAGTATCTATACCTTAGTTTGTAGACGCTATAACTTTCACACAAAGCAATAAATTACTTATTGGGATTTTTTACCAAAAACATGTAGCAGAATACATTTTGGCCTAAATTTATGACTAACTTTGAGTTTACTATATATTTTTTATAGCCAAAAATAAAAAATATTATTTTTCTTCAAAATTTTCATTTTTTTTTGTTTATAGTGCAAAAAATAAAAAGCGCACAGGCGATCAAATGCCACTGAAAGAAAGCTCTATTTGTGTGGAAAAAAAAGGACTAAAGTTTTGTTTGGGTACAGCATTGCATGAACATGCAATTATCAGTTGAAATAGTGCAGCGCCGAGTAGCAAAAAGAGGCCTGGTAATTAAGGGGGGTAAATCCTTAGGATGGCAAGTGGCTAATGTTCAGATTCATCAACAAAACCTCCTTGGAGTGTATAATATGAGATTTTTAAGCAATAATTCTTGCTGAATTTCTGGTAAGATGTCATGCTACCAACATTTGACTTATTTATTAAGACTATAGGATATTTTTGGCACAAAAGAAATACAGTATAGATCTATTACTTCTAGCTGCTGATGGATGGCCATGCAAACCTTTATCAACAATAACCAACTACAAGCTGATTTTTAAGCCCAAGTACTCTGTTTCACTGCTTAATTTTGTCAAGTGCTGTTAAAGGGGGTGAAGGTAAAGCCCCCGACATGCGTTGGCTTTGCAAACATTTTTTCTTTGAAATAGACTTTTATATTATAATGCAATGCTTCACTTCCTAATTACCTATCCCTTAAAAGAAAAGGTCCTCCTTAGTTCTATATTAGAGGTGTGCTAAAAGCAATGATGTTTGAAAATGTTTATTTCATCTTGAGTAGGAACATTATCTAAGAGTACATTTGGTGAGAATCAGCCTGACTTTAAAATTGGATAATTCAAACCTATACTATTACCTACCGATTTTGGATTCCTAGGTTCAAGCACAAGTGAAAGTTTATAAATATCGTCTTCCGTATGGTATAAATCAAGTGATAACTGAAAAGACAAAAGACAATTGTTTGGTCAATTGTATATCCAGATGCACTAATTTAGAGCATAGACACAGCTTTGGTTTGTATCTCCTGATGCTGATGTCAGCAGCAACATTACACACCATTTTCAAGCTTTAATGAAGCGGTGCAGCCTGGCTCCAAAGTGTGTTTGTTTTTAATAAACACCTTTAGACTTAGGGCACGCTCTTTCCTCAATTTCTCCTGAATTGTTACCAAAAGATGCTGCTGTAGGCTGTCCTGTGCTTAAGAGCACTCTAACTTGAGTCATTAAACTCATTTTGATTCAAGACTTTATTTCAATTTAAGAACAACCTTGGGTTCAAAGCCTCCCGAATTAGTACTTTTTCTGCTTTTTATTTCAATCTGTATTCCTTTTGCAAATTTTCCCTAACTTCCTGTCTGGTGAAATTGTTGTCCCTGTGACAGTAAATACATCTTCAATGGAGCTCCACATAGCAGTAAAAACCCAACAATGGTTCTAATCTTTCCCTACTTGAACCAAAACAATAAAAAAAAGTTGGTGAAGTTGAAATGTTGGGGAGATGCAGGGAATACTCAACTTATAACTCATGATGAGCGTTGAAAATGTTAACTTGTTTACAGTGCAGGAAGCCTTAAAGTTAATACAGCTGTAGGGGAGTGCAATAGTAGATCCCATTGTAGTTCTCCTGAGTCACCACAAGATGTTACTGCTATAAATGTGAATAGCTTTCGGCAGTAATTGCAATACCTCGTTTACACTTGCAGTCGGGGGGGGGGGGGGGGTGGGACTAAAAACACGTGGTTGAGCCACATTTTATTGCCCCCCCCCCCCACAACCAATCCCTCTTAAGCTGCAAAGGCAGCAGATGTGGGTATATGCATGCCACAACTACGATGCTTTGCATAGCGGCCCAGCAAAAATTATCCTTCCTTCATTTCACCATTGGATCGCTCTTAAGAAGGTGACTCAAGAGTGAACAAGCTCTTATAAAATCCTTTAAGATGGCAGCCCATCCTTTAAGATGTCAGTCTGGAATGTTCTTGATGGGTTGTATAAGTAGGTTGGTGGGTTAGTGAGTGTGCCTTCTTCCTGTGGAAGAAGAAAACAGTTCTTCTAATCTAGGGCTGACCTGTAAGGAGCCTTTCTATGTGAGCGTCCTCTATTTGTGGAAGCGTAAAGGCATTTCCCACCTGGTGGAGTAAGACTGATTGTATTTCTCCTTAGGAGGACTGCTGAGAATATGTTCTACCCTCTGCTTGGGCATGGTGGGTCCCCCCCATTATCCTATATAGCTGACTGTAATGTTCTTTAATAAAGAATCTTGTTAAAGAGCATGGTGTGGACTCTCCTTATTCTCCTCCAATGTTGTATTACTTTTGGACATAGATTTGCGCCCAGGGGAACAAGGGGGACCAAGGCCAGCAGGTAGGGATTACTGGTTGAATCAGAAGCCCGGGTTCTGGTTTGGCTGAGCTGATTGCGCACAGGGTGTTTCTGTCTGGCTACTACAGGACCCCTAGTTGGCCCTATGCTAGGGAACTGTGGTGTGCCCATGAATTGCTGAGTCAGATGTGTAATTCCTGATTTCTTCTGCAGTACAACCTGCTGGAGAAATGTTCCAACAATAGTGAACACCAGATATGGGAGCACTATTTAACAGTTTCTTACATGTAGGTGCAGCAAGCAAGATTAAAGATCCACAAAATGAGAACTGTGTGTATTGAAAATGTCTTCTCAGAGAGGGACATAACTTTAAAAATACATCTCAATAAGGAATCAAATTTTATGTTTAGTCTGAAGAACTCTTCTAATTGATACCTTTCATGGGACAAATAAAAGACCATGTCAGGCCTCTAAACAAATCAAAATAGCATTTTTCTGCAATAGAAAAGATAATGTACTCAACTCTCCAGCAGCCCATGTCTTCTACTTTCCCTTTTGTTCCAGAGCTACAGCCCTGGCCAGTCTATTTAGCATTCAACATTTACACGAATGGTAGATGCCTGTGTCCCCTGCTGCATGCTCTGGTTCCTTCCTGCAATAGCTACATTACTACAGGACTCACAATGACTCACCCACTGTTATAGGGACTGGAGGATAGAATTACAGTTCATGGTGGATGGCACAGGCCCTGAAGTATCAAATGGGCCTCAGGGCCTAGCCAGTGCACAATTGCATGGTCACTTATGTATTTCATTATTTATTTTGTCCTCTTTCATTTTTGTGTGTGTTTTTTTTCTTACTAGGATGGAGGATGTGGGTCCTCAGGCTTGCCCTGAAGTCTAGGGGAAGGATGCGTGGCCATTACTTTCCTTCCTCCCCTGCTCCTGGGGGGTCTCTCTTCGGGTGAGCTCCCTGACCTAGTGCTTGGTGGTCGGCTTTGGCTAGCCACAAGGAAAGGGGCCTGCCAGGCCTTTTGGCTAGGTGGACCATGTTGGAAACCTTTGTCCCTGTCAGAAGCCTTGCGCCCCAGGGGATCACGGTAGATCCTACCCCTTCGGGGGTTGGACAAAAGCACTTTTGCACTTGCATGTTTTTTGTTCACTTATGGGTTTTTCGTACCTCCGCAGATGAAAAAAAAAGAAAAAAAAAACGACTGAGAGAGGTTTTAGTGCTGATATAAAGAAAAGGTATGCTGCTGGAGAGGTGGCTATACTGCCTCTTCTATTGCAGGAAACTGGTATGGGATTTGTAGTATGCATAAAGCAGTGCACATGACAGCAACTAACATGCACTGCTTGTTCCAAACAAAGTGAAGTGAGAGGGAAAGGAGAGGTTAAGTAGCTTGTGGAGGATGGTATAATGAGGCAGAAAAACATAGTAGGAAACAATTTAATGAAAAATAGATTACAGGGCCATTAAGTAGTGGATGTATATGGATAATTTGTGGGGAATAAGGACATCAGATTTTCTTTTGCTACCTTTTGGTTATGTTACATAAAGAACAAGAGTCTGCCATAATTTTGGGGTAAAATAAAATACATACATACCGTTAAGAGGTTAATTAAATCCATACTTGTTTCTAAGTGATGTGAAGCACTCTGTAGTGAAACCAGTTCATTGAGAGTAACATATAACTGCTGCATTTTAACAGTGTTTACTTTATTGTCATCCACCCAGTCAGGAAAAACAACATGTACAGCTATTAAGTCTTTCAAGTGAACACCTAGAATGGGGATTTTAAACCCGTGACACTCAGCAAACGCTTTGCGATAACTACAATAGTTTCCATTAGACGAGACCAGCTCTGTCATTTCATTCCACACCTGCACAGACCAAAAGAAAAACATTTATCAGATAATAATTCTAAAGGCTACATTTTTTTATAGTCACATTCACGCATGTTGTCATCTCATGCTTAGTCCTAACACACAAAAGTGCAAAAGATAGTGAATGTTCATATTTCTGATGTGCCCAGTACTTCCTGGCACTCTAAAAAAAGAAAACAAACTGGCTTAATGTATTAAAGTTTTCAATTTGTATTGTGTTAAAAATGCAGGCTACACTGGCAGACCAAATTAGCCCCTTTCCAGTAATCTTGCTCCGAGGTATGATGCCTTCCTACCTTTGTATGGACTTTTTCACTTACTGACTGTGACTGGATATTGATGTTTTAGTTGCTTTTATCAATAACACTGTTCAACAGGTAAAAAGTTTTGGGCATAAAATTAGCTAATCTTACATAATTTTGGGGTGCTGAAAACGAAAATGACCCTAAAAAATGTTGATTGGCTCTAGTTTCCATGATATATTCACCCATCTAATGACGTAAGCCATTCAAAATTATGATGCAACTTCAGCTGCATATTGCGCAATTGATACTGGTGACCAATAGAAAATTGCATGTATACTGAGATGATGCAATATTAGCCTTTAATTGCATCACTTCAGTGCATAAAAGCTGCAGTATCTGTAGCTGATTGTAGTTCGACAGCGTCTTTACATTTCGTTTTATGCTTATATAGGCTACTCAGTAATGCCTTGAACTTGTGTGAATAAAGCAGATAATTTCTGCTATATCTGCGGTGAAATAACTTTTATCTCACAAAAAAGGAGGATAACAGGAATGATTAAGAAAGCCTACAACTTGTATTTTGGCTGCAAGATAGGAGACCAGGACAAGAGCTGGGCACCACATATATGCTGCAATTCTTGTGGGACGGCACTGGAGCAATGGTTGAATGGAAAAAAGGCATCTATGCCTTTCGCTGTGCCAATGATTTGGAGAGAGCCAACAGATCATGTTAGTAATTGTTACTTTTGTATGGTGCCTCCAATTGTAAAAGGGCTAAATAAGAAGAAAAAGTTATCTGTGCACTATCCAAATATTCCATCGGCAATACGTCCAGTTCCTCATGGAGAGGGGCTACCAATTCCTAAAGCACCAGAATCCTTCATGGTTGAGTCAAGTGAGGAAGAACCTGAAGCGTGTAGTCACGTGCAGTTGTAAGAGATAGCCCTTTCCTCGAATACAAGAGAAAAGCCAAGAGAAGCAAAACCGACACAAACTGAAGACAAAACTAGTGAGAATCCTAAGTATTAAAATGATTCAACTTAGCTTATGGCTATAATTTTTCTTGGTAATCCTATGCAATATATTATGCCATTTAGGCTTTGTTATGTAGTCAATATCACTTGCTTTATATTTGTGGAAAGACATCTATCTATATAATTATTGTGCATTATGTAGTCATTACGCCTATAGTAGAAAACTTTCCGTTTACAGAAAAACTAGAGCCAATTGACAAATTTCATTGTTATATTTGAACTCAGAATGTGAAATTCATTAAGAAATGGATCCTTTTGTTTCCAAAACTGGCAAAAAATAAAAATTTGTTGAACAGTGTAATCACCTGTCCTTCCAATTAGTCCTGGGGAGGATGGGGTTTATTTAATTGTATGTTCAGTATCTATGCAAACATGCTTGGTAAGTCTTCTGCTGAAATGCGTTAGCATGTTATCTGCTGTACCCTATTTTGTAGCCAATAAAGATTCATTGTAATGGATGATACGTGTAGCTAGCTCCATTCTATCATTGGAATGTTGCCTTCCTACCCACATCTAGTAGAGCATCTAACCCAGCCACAATAACAGAAACTACTACTTTGTGAAACTGCAAATAGTACTTGTGTAGTCTTAGCTTTCAGTCTGTAGTATTAAACTACAATGAAAGGTTCCTGTATGACAGTCTAAACAAGTACCACATCCAGTTATTTTGTGATGCACAAGCCTTATTAAGTATTAAAAAAATTAATTTATCCTTCCTTACTAAAACAAATCCTCCTTCATTTATGTTTCACACACTCACTCTCTCAGGCACTGCAGCTCAAAGTGGGAGGATTTTAGCAGGACTGCCAATCCAGATAGTAAAAATGTTGCTAACCCACTTTACATTTTTTATATCACACTGTAGTGCAAACAGGCACAGCCTATATGAGAGTGACAACACTGCTCTGCATTTAGGAGCAGAGCAGCATCATTGCCACACCATCAAAGGAAGCTGCATTAGGTGGAATTCACTGGCAGGCTCAATGGGTATCTGTGGAACTAGGATAAAACTGCAATTGTGGATGTACTTATAATTAAGTGCTGCAGCAAATATTTTGAAATGAGAGGCCAGTGTTTAACTTTAACTTATCTCCTTGACCAGATACATTTGCTGGTGTTAGGCATAATCAGACCTTCAAAAGTGAAAAAAAGATAACATATCCCCAACTTAGTTTCCAAAACTCAACACTCCATGTGTAAATAAGAAAAAACATACCATTTATGAGAGTACAATGCTGTAACATTAATGCATATATAGACCACAAAACTGAACTCCAGGCAGATACTGTATAATGCCAAATTCACATCTACTGTATGTGCCTGCAGTGCAGATTATGATATATCTGCATTGTGGTGCCTTGTCATTCATTCAGATATGCAGTAATACCTCAGTTTACAATTGCATCGGTTAACGTAATTTTCGGTTTACGAATGAAAATCCATTGAAAATAATGCCTTGGTTTACAAATTTTTTATGAATTTTTTTCACAATACGAAGTGTATGTTGGTGCTGATTTTTAAATGCAATTGCCGGCTTTTTTTTTTTTTTCTTCAATATAGCTCATAAAATTAGCTGTCACTTTCCCCAGAGTTAACGGAAACTTAGTTTCTTTTAAGAGACTAAAAGAAAACATTGTTTCTCTTAACTCGGGGAAATAAACTAAAAGACAAATTTCTTTCTTTTAGCAAGGGGTTAAGTGACAGCTGAATTTCTGAGCTATAGTGAAGAGCCCTTCTGGTCTGGATTTTGCGGGGAACTCCCTAGCTAAATTTAAAAAAAAAATGGTGTGGGGGGTCCCCCCCAAATTCCATACCAGACCCTTATCCAAGCATGCAGCCCAGCAGGTCAGGAATGGGGGGGGGGCGAGCGAGCGCCCCCCACCGAACCATACCAGGCCACATGCCCTCCACATGGGGGGGTGCTTTAGGGCAGGGGGGCTCCCCCCCAAAACACTTTGTCCCCATGTTGATAGTGACAAGGGCCTCTTCCCCACAAACCTGGCCGGTGGTTGTTGGGGTCTGCGGGCAGGGGGCTTATCGGAATCTGGAAGCCCCCTCTAACAAGGGGACCAAGTAACCCCTCACCATGTGACATCATAAACGTCACATGGGGTGAGGTCACATGCGTGATGTCCCCGGGTGGCCCCACCCCTTACCTATTTAAGAACTTACTAGTTATGTAACAGGACACAAAGGGCAAAAAAATACCCTACAGGGTCTGCTATCCTCCATTCTATTAAAACCTAAAAATATTACTATGCATACACTTTAATTAATTTTTTTTGTTTTAATATAGTAGGTTGTTAAGTGTAAATCATATTTTATTACATTTTTGTCTGTTTGTTAGCTTAGGGTCTATTCACATGGTTAATTTTCCCTGAGTATTTAGACACAAATGACCCCTGGCTACAGAAAAGTGGGACAGCACACAGGATGGCTCCTTTCACTGTTCAGTCCCCTCTCTTTTTTTCTTGGTTCCTCCTATACTTTACTCTTTACTTTTTCATGTATTCTCTGCTCAATATGTGATACTTTTGTAACTGCTTGGTTGAATTTAACTTTGAAAACAGCAAACAGGCAGGATATATGGGTGGCAGAGTGGCTTAGTGGTTAACACATCTGCCTTGCAGTAAATGGGTGATGAGTTTGATTCCCGACCATGGCGCCTCCTGCATGGAGTTTGCATGTTCTCCCTGTGCTTGCGTGGGTTTCCTCCGGGTGCTCCAGTTTCCTCCCACACTCCAAAGACATTGTGGTGGGTTAACTGGATCCTGTTTAAATTGGCCCTAATATGTGTATGTATGAATTTAAGTTAGGGACCTTAGATTGTACACCCCTTGAGGGTTAGGGACTGATGTGATTGTTCAATATATATGTGTAAACTGACAGCGCTATATAAGTACCTGAAATAATATATGTAGCTACTCTTCCTCAATTATTTTCTATTAGTCACATCTATGAACATCTCTAAACTAAAAGTTACTACTATATATAGTATAGCATATGCAATAGGTCTTCTTTGTTTGCACATACATATAAAAAATGTCAAACACAAACATACTGTTTCTTGTCAACATTTTGCATACCTTTGTAACATCAGAAGTCAGATGTGCATGAGTATCTTTAAGACGAGATATGGAGCTATGACTTAGTCCACCAACAACTGCCATCAGAGTGTTAAAGTTTTGAAGATCCAATAATTTCTGCAGTGAAATAAATTGTGCAGAATGAGAATTATTCAGTATCTGACAGAACAGATTTGCAGGCAACTTCATAAATACATTGGGCCTCTACAATTCATATTGAACCATATTGGAGCCATAACAATATGACCACTGACAGGTAAAGCGAACAATATTGATATCTCATTACTAGTGATGGGCTGAACACCCCCCTATTCGGTTTGTGGTTGAACATTGGAACCTAACGACAGTTCAACCATGATTTTCGAACTCAGTGCAAGTATGGGACTTGAACTAGTGAAATTCAAAAGTGCCCATTTTGAAGGCTTATATGGAAGTTGTTGGCCATAAAAGGGGTATGGGGACTCAGGTACTGCCCTGAGGGACATGAATAAGTGAAAAAAAAAATGTCAAAAAGTACTGTTTTTAAAGGAGTAGTCATTTTTCTTTGATGAAAGTAAAAAAAAAAAAAAAAAAAAAAAAATCCTTTAATCACTTGACTACAGGGAACTTATACCCCCCTCCTGCCCAGGCCAATTTCCAGCTTTCAGTGCTGTCACACTTTGAATGACAATTGTGCAGTCATGCACCACTGTACCCATATGAAATTTTTATAATTTTTTTGAGACAGATAGACCTTTCTTTTTGGTGGTATTTAATTAGGTGGCACTGACTGGCACTGTTAGGCAGCACTGATAGGCAGCACTGACGGGCACTGATAGGCAGCACTGACTGGCACTGATAGGCGGCACTAACTGGCACTGATAGGTGGCACTGATTGGCAGCACTGATATCTGGCATTCACTGGCACTAATAGGTGGCACTGAAAGGCAGCTCAGATGGGCACTGATATGTGGCATTGATGTGCACTGGTAGGCACTGATATGTGGCATTGATGTGCACTGGTAGGCACTGATATGTGGCACTGATGGGCACTGGCAGGTAGCATTGATGAGCATTAACAGCTGGCACTGATGGACACTGACTGGTGGCACTGATGGGGCCTCTGAGGAATGCCGATTACCGGCTCTCCTTTCCTCACGAGCTGTCAGTGTGACAGCTCATGAGTAGAGAAATGCCAATAATCTACATTTCCTTATTTACATGCGATCAGCTGTGCTTGGACACAGCTGATCACATGACAGAGCCGACGTCTTTGGCTCTTTCTCTTGATTGGTGATCTGCTGTATCTGAGGGACAAAGCACACCACCGATCGCTGTGCTGCGTACCCCCGACATTTTTCTTTTTTTAAAAATGCAAAAAGCAGCATGGGCCCCCCCCCAATCGCTACCAGACCTCACAGTAAAATAGACGAAACAAAAGTGCGTTGGGTTCCCCCTAAAGCCATACCAGGCCCTGTAGGCCTGGTAGGACTTTTAAAGTGAACCCCACCTCACAAAAATGGGGGGAAATCATGGGGCCCCCCCTAAATTCCTACCAGTCCCTTATTTTGAGCACTGGCCTGGCAAGCCATGAAAGGGGGGGGACGAACAAGCGTCCCTCCCCTCCCTGCAGCTTACCAGGCCACGTGCCCATGCTGATAGGGCTGTGGTTGTGGCAGTCTGCAAGGGGGCAACTGATCGGAATCTGGAAGCTCCCTTTAACAAGGGGGTCCCCAGATCCCAATCCACCCTTGTGAATACGTATGGAGTACATAGTACCCCTACTCATTCACCAAAAAAGTGTAAAATGTAATCAAAAACACAACAACAGTTTGTCCTTTATTAGCCACTTGCCCTCCAGAGGATTTCCTGACAAGGCCATTTTTTGCGATACAGTGCTGCGTTACTTTAACTGACAATTGCGCGGTCATGCAACGCTATACATAAATACATTTATGTAATTTTTTCCCACAAATAGAGCTTTTTTTGTGGTATTTGATCACTTCTGTACTTTTCATGTTTTAATAAAAAAAGAATGACAATTTTGAAGAAAAAAACAATATTTTTGACTTTTTGCTATAAAACATATCCAATAAACACATTTAAAACATCAAATTTCTTCATAAATTTAGGTCAAAATGTATTCTGCTACATGTCCTTGCTAAAAAAATCCCAATAATTGTATATTAATTGGTTTACGTGAAAGTTATAGTGTCTACAAATGGCGGTGTATATATACTGGAATTTTTATTTTTACTTTTTTTATACTAGTAATGATGGCGATCAGCGACTTATAGCGGGACAGCGGAACTGCGGGACTGCAGCAGACATTCTGACACTGACTAACTGCCACTAACATCCCCAGAGACACTAATGCAGTGATCAGTGCTAATAAAAAGCACTGATACTGTACTAATGACACTGAGCAGGAAGGGGTTAACATCTGCAGCGATCAAAGGGTTAACTGTGTGTTGTGTGTGTTTTAAATTGTGTGCTGTTTTACATGCTGTGCAGAGATACAATACAGCATGGCCATGCTGACAGGAGAGAGACCTGTGTTGCTTACACACAGGTCTCTCTCCTGTCAGCGTTGGCGACGATCACCAGGAATCGCTGGCTGGGACCCAGTGATTCACATCCCCAACCGCCAGTAGTGGCGCAGGTAGGGCGCCGCTCGGACCCCCCACCCAGAAATGCAAATCACGTATATATACGTGATTTTGCGCAGCCGTGCTGCCCTGTAGCAGTACTTCTCGTGACTGATGATGGATTACAACAATGGAACCATTTTTTGGGCTTTTTTTTAACCACTTGCAATCTGCCCTATAGCAAAGGTACTGCTACAAGGCTGCACGGCTGCGCAGAATCACGTATATATACATCCATCATTGTCACGATGACTCCGACTCACTAAAATAAAAAAAACCTGATGCACACCAACCCGTCCACACACGCTGAGCCCTCACGCAATCTGACATTTTCCAGTCAGATGTAAACAATTGGGGGAGCTAGAGGTAATGTCACCGCAAGCTTCACCCAATTGTGCTATGATTGGCAAAAGCATTGCACCACAGGTCAAGTGCATTGCTTTGGCCAATCACAATGTACTGTGAAAGCGCAGCCTGCCGAACGCCCTTACTGTCATGTGTTCACCAAACACATGAACGGACCATGTTCAAGGCCATCACTACTCATTACAATGGTACCACAAAGGGGTCTGGGATATATTAGGCAGCAAGTAACCATGCGGTCCCTGACGTTGATGTGTTCAAAGCAAAAAAAATGGTCAGGCATAAGAATTTGAGTGACTTTGGCCAGGGCCAAACTATAATGGTTACAACTGGGTCAGAGCACCACCAAAACTGTAGCTCTTGTGTGATGTTCCCAGTGGCTATCACCCACCAAAAGTGGTCCAAAGAAGGAAAAATGGCCAAGGCTCATTGATGCATTTGGGGATTGAAGGCTGGCCCATGTAGTTAGATCCAATAGAAGAGCTATTGTAGCTCAGATTGCTGAAAATGTTTCTTATAGAAAGGTGTCAGAACACACAGTGCATCTCAGTTTCTTGTATATGGGGCTGCATAGCTTCAGATTGATTTAGGTTGCCCATGTTGACCAGCGTCAACAGCCAAAAGTACCTACCATACATTTTGCAGTTTTTGTTATATTGACCCTAAATTGGGGGACTATACTGATCCTGAATATATAATACAAAATTAACTGTTTTGGTTCTTTGGAGGGTCTAACTCATTTTGAATACCCTGCTGGGGGTTTAACTCATTGTTTGGATTTTAGTGCATAAGCAGGCATGTTTTTTCAGGAGGGTGTTGGTCTTTATGTATTTTAATGTAATTTGGCCCAAATAATTTAACTTTGTCTGTGTTTTCTATAATTAATTTTTTTTATATAATATATTGCATTATTTCAGGATAACCATTTGACATGATATACACATATTTTTATGCCTGATTTACCAAAATTTTTTGTGGGATGTACAGTCAAAGCTAGGTTTTTTATTGAGAATTTTTGGTGTCAAATTACCTAATACTGGCAACTCCTCCTCTTTTTTGAGTATTAGTTATATGATTTGGGACTTTGAGGTTTTCATCATTATTCTTGTTCCATCTGTGGTATGCGCTGGAAAAGCAAGCCTAATCCATGGAGGCCCCAACTCAAAACTTACAGGACTTAAAGGATTTGCAATTGATGGCTTGATGTTGGGTACTGCATACCTTCAAAGGTCTAACGTACTCCATGCCTTGTCATGGTGGGTGGTCATAATGTTACGACTGATCCGTGTATAACATGGTGAGGCTGATTTACTAGTGGAGCTGAGAATCTTCACTTAAAAAATTGTGCAAATAGGTACTTCAATTATCAAATTATGTGAAAAGCAAATGCCTGTTTACTTTGAACACTCAATCATGTGCAGTTGCTTTTCACATGATTGCATAATTGAAGTGAAATTCACACGGAGCTTTGAGTGTAGACTCTCAAATAATTTACCAAATGAGCCCCAAAGCATAAATTTTCCTTTCGAAGGCATCACACTCAAAACACAAATAAATCCAAACTGTTAGTTCAAGTTATATTGTATATGACTTAGGACTATCATATAGTTTTTTTATTATTTATCTATTGACTAACTACATAACTTTGTTGACCTAAGCTATCACTGCTCATGCTAAAGTCTGACTATGCTTTGTTTGCTTGTGACTGTGTTCATTTTTGGGACTTCTGGGTTTTTAACTGTGTGCCTATGCTACAAATACCCCATAGAAGCCAATCAATGGGATCTGAATGTTAAAAAACAGCAATGCCTGATTTATAGGCTACTAGACCATGGATTATCAAGCAAATAGCTGGGGGGGGGGGGCAGGGGTCTTGGCTGGATTCTGCCCTAGGGAACATATACCAAAGCAAAAAAAAAGAAAAAAATGTATTCTGTTTGGCAAGGAACAGCAATTTTGGTAATGCTTAAGGTGAAACAATAAAATGCAAGATTCCTTTAAATAACATGCCTGTGGGTTGCCTTGAGCCTACTATGAAGTGGTACACGTGTGCAATGTATAAAACCTACTGCAGCACAACTGATATTTGTTCTGTTTGTAAACATAGTTCTTGGAGATTCCGTTAATCTATACCAGACCCTTATCCTAGATGAGGGTCTGACAGAGATGTTAACAGGACAAATAAAATGCCTTGGGGTTCCCCCATAATTCTTACCAAGCCCTTCAATTCTAGAAATGAAAGTGCTTTGTATGAATTACTGGGGAAACCCCCATGGCATCAATTTTTTCTATCCTGGCTCCTTTGCTTACATGGCTGAAGATTATATGCCATGTCAGTAAAAAGGACCAGTGAATTTACTGGTTGTTAAGTACTTAATACTGCTGGCATCCTTCACAATCATTGACACCTGGAAGATCAAGTCAATAATTGGGAAGCAAGGATCATTCTTAGCTAAATCTTTTAGGAACTTTGAAAAGAAGGAGAAAGGTGTAAAGAACTTGATGTTGCTCTTTGTACTTGGAACCTGCTTTTGCCCAATCTTCCTGAATATTTTATGGCAATTTTACTACATTCGGGTTAAAACTGCATGCAGTGTCTAAGAAGCTGAAGTAGCCTGGTAAATGCTGGTCTTCCTTAGAGATTTCAAGTTTGAGAAGATGATGGCTTAGTTCCTGGAACATCTGCTTGTCTCTGTTGGACAATACAGGAAAGTCCTGTAATCTTTTGAAAAAGGCAAACTTTATGATTTCAGGACTGACTAAAGTTTGCTCTAATCTTTCCCATGTGAGATTAAGGTACTTGTATGGTTCAAGGATGTGAATACTTTTAAGTCTCTTAACACAGTCCTAAGGGACTATATGTTCAGCTGATCAAATTCTTGTATAGATGAGATGCTAAGGTTCTGCACTATGTGGATCTTTAGCTTCTGTAGTTCACTGGGCATTCATCTGTAGTTTGCTGAATGATCAATGGCTTTCATAAGGCCTGTATTAATTAAATCTCTGTGAATCATGTACTTAGCAAGGCTCTTTCAGGCTTAGGTGAAACAGGTACCCCTTGACCATTTCTGCAGCTGATACTTGATGTTTAGGTGTTGGAGGAGGGAATGGAGTAGCTGATGGGTTCAGGCTAGGTGAAGGCTTGGGATCTGGTGGTTTCTTGTTGTGGGACTCAAAAACCATGTGATTGATCTCAGAAAGTTTTGAGTGATTGATTTGCTGGATTCAGGATGGTCTGCAATGACACATGAGTTACTGCATGGGATGTCAATATCTTAGGAGGTAGAGAAGGGTCCAATGTGTCAAAGTAAGCTGTCAGATTAACTGCTGCAGCTTCACCTGCTGGCAAATGCACTGAACCCTGGTGTATAAGATTTGATGCATCCTGTGGAATTATGTTGACATTGTTTTGGCTTAGACAAAAGAGAACATTTTTTTTTACAAGGCTTTTTAAGGTATCGTCCATATATACTTGCATGTCTACTTTTTATTTAAAAAAATGTAAAGAATTTTTATTACAATATCATTAAAAATACAACATTGTAAGGCACTCCCGCTCGCAATTTTTGTCACACATAGGGCAGCCCATTCACGTCACTGGGCTGCACTATGCACATTTGTCTCCCAAAAGCAGCTCCTGTTCCTTTTTGGGCAACAAGCTATCTTTAAACATGCATTTTGTCGCAATTGCTGTACAATTCTGTTGCATGATAAACATGGCAGAATTGCACTGCGTTTGAAGTGCCATTAAAAATAATGGCGCCCAAACGCAGGTTGCAAGTTTTGGAGCAATTTGGAATCACAGGCAGAATCACGGTGATTCTGCCAGGTTTTCCAAATGGTGTAATGTGAATAGGGCCTAAAAGACACGTAATTACATGTATTCAATTTTACCCCTACACTTTATTTACACTCCTATTACAAGATATTAGTTATAGTGGCACTATATTGAATCCTCCAGTAGTAGTCCACAAGCGTTTAGAGGTGGCAGATTCTCAGTGCTTTTTTCAGCTGATAATGCTGCTTCCTCAGCAGTTGGAAGTTGTGGAATCTACAATAAGTATTCAATTTTTAGGTTTGCAGGTATTACTGTAGTACCATAATATGCAATTCATAAAGAATACCCATTAAAATGGTAAATAACCATTTTAATTTTTTTTTCCCTAGGACAAATTTACAAGGTTCATCTTGCAGGGTTATCAGAGGTTATCAAGATGGGACAATGGGCTTTTTCTTCTTCAGCAGCTTGCTCCATTGCTCTAAGCTTGGCTAAAGCTGTTGCTTCTTTTTTTTTCTTTCTGAAGAATTTCTTGCTGGATTCTGCCAGATCCACTGCTTCTGCCTGTGCATGAGCTTGGGAGGCCTGATCTTTGATGGCTGCTTCCCTCCCTAATACCATAGGCTTCCAGTTTAGCTTCTTTTACTCCAGCACAGGCCATGAGTTGACTACTCAGTGAGGATCACAAAAAGCAAGATATTAGTGAGGATTGCTGTGAGTGGGACCTTAGTGATCTGGTGAATCTCTTAGAGAGCTTGGAGGAAGCAAAGTAGCAGAACTTAGTTCCATGCAATTGTGATGTCTTGTCATCTGCTCATGACTAGGCCTCCAGGAATGCTGTTGGCTAGGAGCAGTAAAGTTAGTTCTTCAATAGATTGCTCTGTATTATCACTTGATAGAAGATATGAATCTTTGTCAGACAGTGTTACAGCCTTTATAAATTCTTTTAGCTTTGCAAGTGCACTGCTTAGTTGCTTTACATTACTGCATGTTTCATCAGCAATAGTTATACGTTGCACAATTCTGTTCCACAAATCAGATAAATCTTCAGATATTTCTGCCCTGCTCTTTTCATATTATTTTTAAGCTTCAAAAAAAGATTAACTGTTCATTTGTGTCTAAATTTTTACCTGTTGCAAATCAGCATCATCATGGGGAAGAGATGATGCTGATTTTCTGTACTGTATACACAGATTCTTGAGACAAGGTGTTGTATTTGTGTGCGGTATTAGGCCATGCAGAAAACCAAGTGTTTGTGTAGAGCACAGTCTATCACAGCACAGCAAATCCAGCAGTAGGGATAATTTAATAGCTACAGTTCTTGTAGTTCCACATGCACGTTCTATATATGGATACTCATATGCATACACAACTTTCTAAACAATAGAAAGTTGTGCTTGCTAATGAATGACAACAGTAACATGAGGTTAATGCAGGAAATTATAATCAAATCCGTGTCTTCAGAAACAGTGTTATTTTCAAGAAGATATTAGAGTCTATATGGAAGCCATGTACTCACTTGGAGTACTATGCAAACAGATGACGTGCTCCCTGAAGTACAGGAAGAAATCAAAGTGTTTAAGGATTTAGAAATCTGTCTTCTTTTATTTCAGATGTCGATTTATGAAATCGCATACCTCCATAGATCCAGTTTTAGTTAACAGTATGGCCTCTTCACAATTACTTTCTATAATATCCCTGTGGCGACTAATGCTGCTTGAGGGAACATGGAAGAAGTAGAGAAAGTCTAGCTAGGACTGAACTGACTAGCATAAAGCAGGAGGGGAGAATAGAGGGAGAGACCAAATACAGAAGTTGTAGAGGTTCTGAACTACCACTAGACGTCAAAATGCATTATAACATAATCCAGTTCACTGCAACAACAGAAAAATACATTATAGGTGGGTAAAGACACTCACAGAAGAAAGACTTTCACTCACACTGCCTAGGCCTCCAACAGAGCCCATCTCAGTACACATTCCTTTCTGGTAGGGTTGCACCGATACCAATACCGGTATCGGTATCAATACTATCCATTTGCATGAGTATCAGTACTCGTGCAAATGCACCGATGCCTGAAACCATTACTTTTAGGTTCGGTTCTTTCAGCTGTAAGCGGTACTCGTACTTATTGCTAACAAAGTGGTATTGGTTCACCCCTACTTTAGGGTTTATTGAGTTTGTCCACTCGTCAGTCACCCAGAGCAAAGTCAGCAGTGGTATTTGTGTGGTCAGTTCACACAACATAAAGAGCTTCTTCAGTTGAACATTATTCTGCACCCAATCCAGCATGAAAGCCAGGAGTATATAAAGTTCAACCACTTGTATCTGGCCACTCTAAACTACAAAAACAGCACCTGCAACATGTGTGGATTTATGAGAGAAAGGTGGTTGGTTTCAAGGACAGTGAAGCCTTTCTAGCAATTGTGGAACCCGTTTTATTAGACCCGAGCTATTCAGAGAGACCCAGGAACTTTATTTGAACTTGCTGAAGGTGCAAAAGTACATTTGGACTATGGACATGGAAACAATTATGCTGTCTAGGGATGATAGAATGTTTATCAGCAGAATTTCTGGGAATTCTGGTAATTAATGTGGGCATAGCAGGTTACCTTTCGGTAGAGGTTTATGAAGCGACGTTGAGGTCATTGGACTGTTTTAGGGAAGCGTTTGCTATCTTTAATTTGATAACTGGCGAGTGGATAGGTTGGTGTGTAGCATAAACACTTGAAAAGATTTATGTCCTCCTCACAGGGGGAGTTCCTGTGGAATGTAAATGACTGGAGGGGGCATTGGGTGTCCTGGGAGATGATTCAGAAAGAGACATATGTGCTGACTTTTTTGATTTAATATGTGATCATCAGCTGAGTGTGAATAAAGAAGGATTTTTGGGCATGAATTCTTACTCCTGTTTCATGATCCTTAACAAAACCTTTTTTCGAAATGCAGTTTATTAAATGAAGGCACATTGGCCTTTTACCTCGGCAACATTAATATACTTGGTAATAACCTCCGCTCTTTGCTGTGGAGTTGGCTTGCTCAGAACCATAAGCTGTACCCATTTCGAGATTCCATTGAATAGAGCTATGGAGCGCTCCAAAGTTGGGTTGTCCACTAGGGAGCCATGAATTACGTAACTTTGATAATCTGTAAACTAAAGATAAGAAATATATATACATATATGTATCAGTTCAATATATAGATTTGCATAATGACCCAAAGCCAAGAGAAGGTGATGGCTATTGCTGAGACCAAGTGGCTGCTTCTCCTTTAAAATAATTTTTACATATCAGATCCACTTTGTGGCACAGCTGTGGTACCTATTTCAAGTTTCCTTTGGTCCTCCTAATGTGTAAATAACTATTTTATGTCTTCTATTAACCCTGAAAGTATCCACTGGTTTAACTCCCTGTGTGAGGTGTATACTTTTTTGGTCATTCTCATAAAGTTGTTAGGAAAGTGTCACACTACCACAGCTAGATTCCCTATGTTATGTAATTCCACTTCCAAAATCATCCAAACATTCTGCTACACATTTAGATGGCTTTCAAAAAGCCACTGAACTGAAAATGGACAGTAAATGCTATTGGGTACAAAATAGCCTATTTTTTTTTTAATTATAAAACAAAATCATTATGACACACATCAGTTGGCGTCAAATCATAAAACTCTCTTCTCTCAAATATATGGATTATATATATATATAAATAGTATCTCACACAAGTGATTACACCCCTCACAATTTTTAAATATTTTATTATATCTTTTCATGTGAAAACACTGAAGAAATGACACTTTGCTACAATGTAAAGTAGTGAGTGTACAGCTTATATAACAGTGTAAATTTGCTGTCCCCTCAAAATAACTCAACACACAGCCATTAACGTCTAAACCGCTGGCAACAAAAGTGAGTACACCCCTAAGTGAAAATGTCCAAATTGGGCCCAAAGTGTCAATATTTTGTGTGGCCACCATTATTTTTCAGCACTGCCTTAACCCTCTTGGGCATGGAGTTCACCAGAGCTTCACAGGTTGCCACTGGAGTCCTCTTCCACTCCTCCATGACGAAATCATGGAGCTGGTGGATGCTAGAGACCTTGCACTCCTCCACCTTTCATTTGAGGATGCCCCACAGATGCTCAATAGGGTTTAGGTCTGGAGACATGCTTGGCAAGTCCATCACCTTTACCCTCAGCTTCTTTAGCAAGGCAGTGATCATCTTGGAGGTGTGTTCGGGGTTGTTATGTTGGAATACTGCCCTGCAGCCCAGTCTTCGAGGGGAGGGGATCATGCTCTGCTTCAGTATGTCACAGTAGATGTTGGCATTAATGGTGCTCCCCAGTGCCGGCAGCACTCATGCAGCCCCAGACCATGACACTCCCACCACCATGCCTGACTCTAGGCAAGACACACTTGTCTTTGTACTCCTCACCTGGTTGTTGCAACACACACTTGACACCATCTGAACCAAATAAGTTTATCTTGCTCTCATCAGACCACAGGATATGGTTCATGTAATCCATGTCCTTAGTCTGCTTGTCTTCAGCAAACTGTTTGCGGGCTTTCTTGTGCATCATCTTTAGAAGAGGCTTCCTTCTGGGACAACAGCCATGCAGACCAATCTGATGCAGTGTGCGGCGTATGGTCTGAGTACTGACAGGCTTAAATCTCACCCCTTCAACCTCTGCAGCAATGCTGGCAGCACTCATACATATATTTCCCAAAGACAACCTCTGGACATGACGCTGAACAAGTGCACTTAACTTCTTTGGTTGACCATGGCGAGGCCTGTTCTGAGTGGAACCTGTCCTGTTAAACCGCTGTATGGTCTTGGCCACCATGCTGCAGCTCAGTCTCAAGGTCTTGGCAATCTTCTTATAGCCTAGCCCATCTTTATGTAGAGCAACAATTCTTTATTTCAGATCCTCAGAGAGTTCTTTGCCATGAGGTGCCATGTTGAACGTCCAGTGACCAGTATGAAAGAGTGAAAGCAATAACACCAAATTTAACACACCTGCTCCCCATTCACATCTGAGACCTTGTAACACTAACGATTCACATAACACCGGGGAGGGAAAATGGCTAATTGGGCCCAATTTGGACATTTTCACTTAAAGGTGATACTCACTTTTGTTGCCAGCGGTTTAGACGTTAATGGCTGTGTGTTGAGTTATTTTGAGGGGACTACAAATTTACACTGTCATAGATGCTGTACACTCACTACTTTACATTGTAGCAAAGTGTCATTTCTTCAGTGTTGTCACATGAAAAGATAATAAAATATTTACAGAAATGTGAGGGGTGTACTCACTTCTGTGAGATACTGTATATATATATATATATATATATATATATATATATATATATATATATATATATTTATTTATGTACAAAAGGCGTTTATTTCTATGTTTAAAAAAATAGCAGTGAATACTGTATATCTGAGTGTACAGAGTCTCAAAAGCATACTGTAGATATTATTTTAAGAGAAAAAAAATGGCAAAATTAACCAACTGGAGGGGTGCAAAAAAAAAAAAGGTGCTATGTTTGATTTGCTAAAACTGGAGAGTGCAAAATCTGGTGCAGCTGTGCATGGTAGCAAATCAGATTCTAACTTCAGCTTGTTCAATTTAGCTTTGGCAAAAAAACCTGGAAGCTGGTTGGTTTCTATGCAGAGATGCACCAGATTTTGCAATCCCAAGTTTTAGCAAATCAACCCCGTATGGTGCTACAAATAATTGCACTTCCTAATGTAAATAACCCCTAAGATATTTTTGGCTTTTTAATACATGAATATACATTTCTAAGCTAAGACAGCATGATGCAGCCCACATCAAATAGCATTACAAAATCATAACTGCTCAGATTATTATAGAACATGCAGCACATGGCCTGGACTCCTAAAGGCAGATGGAGCCCTGATGAATATTTTCACTGTGCCTAACGTTGTTGTTCTTTTTGCAATGAGTTAATTAAAATAAGTGCATGGTTTAACGAACAGCTTTTAATCTGTGATAAAAGGTATTATTTTGAA
Source organism: Staurois parvus (assembly GCF_062004578.1). NCBI lineage: Eukaryota > Metazoa > Chordata > Amphibia > Anura > Ranidae > Staurois > Staurois parvus. The sequence goes on from NW_028318316.1 coordinate 226,481, forward strand.
AGATTAATTTGTGACCCTTTATATATAAAGATGATGAGGTTATCAGAAAATTTTGCTTACAGATATTCTTCGGAAAGCTTTATATTCTAGAAATGTTAGGTGTTCTGCCAGCTCCACAGGCTCCAGATGGTCAAACAGAAGGCAAACCTTTCCCTTCTTTGATGTTTTTTTCCTCTGTGTGACTCTTCGCATCCAGTCATAAGATGGGCTGCAAACAAAAGCGACAATGTACGCTGTCACCACAAAATGCAACAATCAATAAACAATTAACAGTGCGCTCACTGTTTGCAATGCCTCCATTTACAAGTGTGGCTCTGTTCTCAACACCTTACTGTGCTCAGTTCTACATTAAAAAAATATCCACTAAAATGATTTTATACCCATTTTATGAATGTGATCATGTGCAAATATCTTCTAATTTTAGAATCACTAGAGAAGTTCTTTGAAGTGAAAAACTCATGAATTGAGACAAAGGTCGCTCTTAGACACTGACCATTCAGTAACTTGAAGTATGTTTTTAGCAGCCTGGAGTTTATATAGGTTTACAGTGTATATTTATAAAGCACTGATTGTGACTCACCAAACATTTACCACAGGTGTACCTTCCTGATGCATGTGTTTTAAATTGATTTACCTGCAATTAATATTTTTGTGAATGTCACATTAACTGCTTTATAAATATGCATTAGATATTCTGAGGCACTATTATTAGCACTTATTTGAAATTAAATTTGGTTTAAAATGCATTAAATGACTGGACTATTTATAAGCTATTTATTAAATTATTTACTAATTTATTATCTAATTACTAATCTGTTAGCAGGGGCGGACTGACCATTTGGAAACTCGGGCACTGCCCGAGGGCCCGGGGTCAGTAGGGGGCCCCATGAGATGCCCCTGGTACCTTTTTCATAGGCTTTTTTGAGTTTGGGCAAGGACACGGGCCCCATGATCCCCTATTGCCCGGGGGGGCCCCATGAGTTGTCAGTCCGCCCCTGTCTGTTAGATTGTAAGCTTCCATGAGCAGGACCTCTGTTCCATCTTGAATTGTATTGTAACTGTACTGTCTCCCTATGCAAACAATTGGGGGCTATATAAATCCTGTATAATAATAATAATTACACAAATGATCAAGTGGCACTGTAACCATTTAGTGAATGAAACACAATATACAGTGACAAAGTGAAGTAAAATGAAACAGTTATATAATGTAAATCAATCCATTAATGTGAACATAAAGTCCATAATAACATGTAGAAGTCACTTCCACTGCTGTAATCTTCCTATTACTCAGTATCCCCAAACCAAAACAGCACATACTCGTGATATAGCCTTCCCTTATGGGTATGCACTCACCAAACTCACATGCCTCCCACTCTCATGGTTGGCATGTATTGCTTTTAAATCTCCGATTATGGTGTCGCCATGACTTCATACATTCCTTACTTATCTCCACCAGATGTCATGATCATGTAAAAGTAAGAGTTATACTCCAGTGGTACGATAACCAATACTTTCTGCTTTATTGAATAGTTTTAAAAAGTCACTTACAAATAAAATAGAAAAAGATGCTCATCATAATCCATATGACATTAGATGTGGATATCGTGCTCTCACCACTGCCAGACCCCACAAAATGGCGTTCTCACGTCACTCCCTGGTCTCTAATGTCACTTTCGGTCACCGCACAGCCTCACCCTGATGCATTTTTTCACTTTCGACTTAGTCATAGGGATGGCTGTATGGCACAGCGACTCTCTTTATGCACCCTCCTCATTGCTGTCATTGGTCAATTACTAACGGTGGGCAGAACATTCACAAGCCACTGATTCAAATATCTCGCCAAGTTAGTTAGTCAGTAAGTACATAGCAGTGTTAACCCACAAAGCAAACTCCTATAATGACCTAAATGTTACTGAGCAGTAAGAGGGGGACACATACAATGATTACAATCACCACTTATCATAACAACAACTGATAACGTGAGAAGTAATCAGACACAATGTGATAACTTATCCTTTCCTAATGTTTTTCATATGTTCTGCTATTATCACTTTCAAGGGGCATTTGGTGAGTCCAACATAAATTAACACACATGGGCATTGGAGAGCATAGACCACATGGGTTGTGTCACAAGTAATGAACTCAGGAATATCAAATTCACATCCCAAATTTTTGGAGAAAAAGGATTTGCATTTGGTCATATTATTAGTTGCCTTTCAAAGGGCATATTTCCTCATGTCACTTCCTCACTACTTATCACAGTTTTGGAGGCCCTGAAATGCCAGGATAATACAAACACCCCCTCCAATTACCCCTTTTTGCAAAGTGGACACCCCAAGGAATTTGATAAGAGGCATAGTGAGTATTTTGCAGATATAATTTTTGTCACAGGGTTTTGAAAAAGGAATAAAATACAATTTCTCTTTCTTTTCTTTCTTTCTTTCTTTCTTTCTTTCTTTCTTTCTTTCTTTCTTTCTTTCTTTCTTTCTTTCTTTCTTTCTCTCTCTCTTTCTTTCTCTCTTTCTTTCTTTCTTTCTTTCTTTCTCTCTTTCTTTCTCTCTTTCTTTCTCTCTTTCTTTCTTTCTTTCTTTCTTTCTTTTTTAAAAGGAGTAATTTGGGGGGTGGGGGTGCTTCCACTATCCTGGCATTTCAGGGCTAACATTAAGGTCACACATCACCCACTCTTCTATTCACTGGATTTTTTTTGTTTTTGGGCATGGGCATATGATGAAATAGGTCTGTAGGCCAATATGAGCACAATTCATTCTTTTTTGTAATGCCCATGTTGAGGGTTTGGAGCAAAAAAAATTTACATTCGAAAATCGTGATAGGTTTCCATACAAATTGTCTGGCAAAAGCTGAATTTGAGTAGGAGGAAATGTTTTGTCCGTGTAAATTGCTTTGACTCACAATCAATTGATACAAATCTTCAGTGAAAAACCACAGAGGAGCTAAACGCTAGTGCTGGCAGCGAACGGAGCTAATCCTGCTAACACTACCTTTTTTGGGGACACTATACTTAGGAGCCACTAGTATAGTTCTGTTCATGATCAATATATTGATCCATACAAACACTATACTAGTATTGGGGGTGATCAGCGACCTATAGCGTGAGTGCCAGTTGACCCTGGCTGGGAGGGGCGCTAACTGACCCTGACTCTATTTGATGCTAGTGGAAGTAATAAAGTGATCAGTGAAACATTCTATATGCTGACACTGTACAAATAGCACTGGCTGTGTGAGGCGAGTAAAGTGTTAAATGTGCTAATCTAATGTGTGTATGTAAAATGCAGTGCTTTTACTTACAGTGTGGTGTATGGGCACTCACACCCGGAAATAGAAAGCGACGTAAGGGTATGTTGCTTTGCCTAGAGTCGCCGCTTGTGCACACATTGTTGGTGGTCAAGCGGCAAGTTGTTAAAAAAAAATGTAAAGTAAAACGTTCTCAATATTTTAATTTTTTTAACATATTTTTCTTTATTAAAAAAATAAATAAATACTTATAACCGATTAGTTCAATGATACCATAGTAACATTGTACTACTTGGGGGGTGAGAAGGGAGTGTTTTATTTATTTTTTTTACACTTTGTTTAATAAAGATTATTGTTCCTGGAATGCAATGCTTGCTTTGACCTGTCATGAATGGGTTAAGTTCATGACAGTTCAAAATACTAGTGATCTCTGATTGGCTACAGCTGATCACATGGTACAGGGTGCTGTGATTGGCCCGTGTACCATGTGAGAGCTGTGGGCCAAACACACCTCACTAGGAAAGGAAGCAAAGTTGCTATGAATCACATTGATTCATAACAGTTTTGCTAACATTGTGATGCAGTGGTCTGGAGCAGCGCCCCCCTGTGTTAGTACAGTCGGAGTGACGTAGCTGCCGCCCATCTGCAATACACTGTGGGTGGGCGGTCCTTAAGTGGTTAATCTGAAAGTTCAATTAGACTTTTTAATATTTACACATCAGTAAATCAGAGTTGTGACATTTATGAGACAGCTTGAGATATTTTACATTCTAATAATGTATGTTATGGGTAAATTATTGTTTTCTATTCACTTTTTAGGCTTATTTAAAGTCTGGGGAAAGGCAGGTTGTGAAGAAATTGTTAGAAAAAGTGCTTCCTGTGTACTGAGGCCCATTCTGTTGCTGAAAACAGCTACAGAACATTGGCCATTCAATTCAAATCACAGTTCTGATGTGATGATCTTTTCCTTCCTATCAGTGTTCTCCCTAAAATCAGAAAGGTTGCAGGTTGGTAAAAAAAAGGGGGGCGCAATGGGATCAGTTTCAGCTTCATAGCCGAACGTAAGGCTTCTTCTTCCGCTACATGTGACGGATAAGGCTCACACCAAGTTGTGTGTTGGAGCCAAAACCAATCTTGACTGAGTGTTCTATCTTAGTGCTTGGTGACCGCACATGTGAGTATATTTGTTTTTTGCATGCTTTAAAGTGTTACTAAACCCAGGACCTTACATTCACTCTATCTGGTCTCCCACAGTACACACTACATGGAAATGCAATTATTTTAGTAAATATAAACTGCTAAATACCTTTACTCATCAGCAGTTAGAGCAGTCTTGTGACTTCTATCAGTGTCCAGCAGAGCACGTGTTAAAGCTTGTAGGAGGAGTTTTCTTTCTGCTCTAGGAGGATGCAAAACCCTGACCTCTGTCTAGACAGTGCTGATTGGCCCTGTGCTGATCACATGCACTCTCCCCAAAAAAAAACTCTCTAGCAATACACAATAAACTGAGCATGCGCAGAGTATCTCCACACGATATGTCTTATCAGGAGATAAGAGGGAGACACTGACAGAAGGGGAGGATCAGAGAAGTCAGGATCAAACAGCATTTTTAAACAGTGCAGAGGATTAACCCCTTAGGTTCAACAGTGAGTATGACAAGCATGCTTTACTGCATATACAGACTGATTTTACTGTTGTGGTTTTAGTAACACTTTAAAAGAAAATAATCAGTGTTACACTATAAAGATTTTATCGCATGTTTTCCCGATGCCGGCATCCATCTAAGAGTAAGAAAAGGAGGTATATGGTGTTGGCTGAGCTGGTCTGGTGGAGTGGCACAAAGAGAGGAGAAGTGGTGGAAACCTTGAAAAAGAAGTGACAGATGTTAGCGGTGAATCGTGCATCGACCTTGTAGAGCAGTGGGTTTATAAATATGGTGAGTGATTTGAGAAGGTGGAGGTGAGCCTCTGGTGATTGGAATAAGAAATATGGAAATTTAAATTAGAAGAGCATAATAGTGGGCTGAAAAGAATATTGGACTCTAAGCACTTTTACTTGCAAGTGTCACTGTGTTTGGGCCATTTTTAAGCTTTTTAGTAGTTTTACTGCATTTATTTAGAATGCTGTGTACATATGAATTTGTTTATTTATGCACTTTTTATGTGAATTGAGTTAAATGCTGTAACCTTGTTATTCGTCTGAAAAAAGGATTTAGGATTTTTTGTGAACTGCATCTATAAAATCTGAGATAAAATTTTGATCTATTACAGCAGCTATAGGAGTTAGGATTAACATAGCATGGGTTTATATAAAACAGCATTTAATGCTGCTAATCTGACACTGGTCTGATAATCTGACGTCTTAAACCCAGAAGTGCTCAGAGCTAAACACTTCCAGGTTCATTCTGTACAGCAAAGATCGACGAACAAGAGTTCACCGATCCCCCCACCTTTCTCCATCCTGAATCTCTCTGTTTTTGTCCAGGCACAAAGAAGCTGGACATACCTGGGGACTAAAAAAACATTCTATAAAACAGTGGAGAACACTGCCTATAAATCTCTGGTGCACTAATCCATAACAGTGCTGTACACTACACCAGCGTATACAAAAAGATTCATCAGCCCAACAAAATGTGTAATTTCCATCTTCAAAAGTATACCTTCTGGGGTTGATTGACCAAACAGGTAGTGCTTGTTGACTTTACTTAGCTTAGTGAATGACGTAAAGCTGTAGTACTTTGAATACTCTATCATGCACAAAGAAAAGAAAATGTTTTGCTAGCACGATTAGATAGTTGAAGTCAGCACAGCTACACCTTTGTCACTAAGCTAAGTTACAAGAGGGTGTGGGTTTTATATATATATTTTTTTTATTTATAACCTCTTTTTAATGTTCTAGAGGTCAGGGCAAGATTGTTTATAAACACTAGAGGGGGTTTGGTTTTTAACCCGTTCCCCGCCGCTCTATAGCAGAACTATTGCTACAGGGTGGCAGGTCTACGCAAAATCAGGTATATATACGTGCTTTTGCGTTTGATATGTAGGGGGTGCGTGCACGCTGCCCTACCCATGCCGTTATTAGTGGCTACAGCTGTCAATCACTGGGTCCCAGGCGGAGATTCCCCACCGGCACCCGGCGATCGCTGAGGAACACTGACAGGGGAGAGGTCTGTATGTAAACATACAGATCTCTCCCCTGTCAGCACCAACATGCTGCTTTGTATTGCTCTGCATAGCAGAGCAATACAAAGCATTATGTTTCCCTAGTAAAACACAGCACATATAGTAAAACAGCACACAGTTAACCCTTCGATCGCCCCAGATATTAACCCCTTCCTACCCAGTGCCATCAGTACAGTGTCAGTGCTTTTTATTAGCACTGATCACTGTATTAGTGTTACTAGGGATGTCAGTGGCAGTTAGTCAGTTCCCTCCTGTGTCAGATTGCCCGCCGCAGTGCCTTCTATAAGTTGCTGATCACCGCCATTGCTAGTATAAAAAAATAAAATATTCCATTATCAATACCACCATTTGCAGATGCTTTAACTTTCACGTAAACCAATCAATTTAAATGTATTGGGATTTTTTTAGCAAAGATATGCAGCATAATACATTTTGGCCTAAATTTATGATGAAATTAGATTTTTTACATTTTTTACTGGATATCTTTTATAGCAAAAAGTCAAAAATATTGAGTTTTTTTTTCAAAATTGTTGGTATTTTTTTGTTTATAGTGCAAAAAATAAAAACCGTCCATCAAATACCACTGAAAGAAAATTTTGTGGGAACAAAGGAAATACATTTCATTTAGGTGCAGCGTTGCATGACCGCACAATTGTCAGTCAAAGTAACACAGCGCCATATTGCAAAAAATGGCCTGTTCTGGAAGGGGGGTAAATTCTCTGGAGGGCAAGTGGTTAATATCAGTAATAAGTTATTATTACTGCAAGATGGAGCTATATTGGACCCTATATGGCAGACTTTGTCAAACTTTTTAATACAAGCAACCCAGAAATTAACCTTAAAAAGTATTTTACACTATGCAGTTTTTCCTTGCCTTCCTTATGTTTAATTTTGGAGATGGAGGAGTGAGGAAAGCAGTATAAATAAAGTGTTCTCAAAGGGGAACTGCTGGATTAATATCCGCTAGTGCTTTTTGATCTTTCTTAGCAATAGGGATTTTTTCGTTTGTGAGTATACCTGCAAGAGGGTTAGCACAGGGGTGGAGCAGGAAGGTGGATTGAAGGGGATAGACACACATTAATATTATACGAGGGGCATTTAAGTCAAACCGTGACTTCTGAGTTTATATAATAAAAGAACAAATTTCAAGAAGGGGAAACTGCATTTATTTATTTCAGGTACTTATATAGCACGGTCAATTTACACTGTGCTTTACATATATTGTACATTCACATCAGTTCCTAACCCTCAAGGAGCGTACAATCTAAGGTCCCTAACTCACATTCATACATACACATATTGAGGCCAATTTAGATAGAAGCCAATGAACCTACCAGCATGTCTTTGGAGTGTGGGAGGAAACCAGAGTACTCAGAGGAAACCCACACAGGCACTGGGAGAACATGCAAACTCCGGGCCGTGCTTGGGAATTGAACTGATGTCCCTAGAGCTGCTAGGCAGAAGTGTTAACCACTTAGCCACTGTGAATTTATTTTTTTACATACTCCCCTGCTACATTTATACATGTATCCCAGCATTTAACTAATGCTTGGAAAGTTTCGGCATAGAAAGATTTGTCAGTACGCCTGAACCATCCTAGGTCATCCTGTTTTGCTTCGTCATCATTGTGTTCACCGTTCCCACAGAAAGATTCATCTCGTGCAGTTTAACAGCAGGTTATGTGTTGATTATCCAGGATCAGACATTCTATGTGCTGAATGTTCACAGGAATGACTGCTGTGGGCTAGGAACTGCCACGGCCAAGATCGACACTGACATGCATACAGCCATCTTTAAAACGTTTACACCATTCAAATGTCCTACTGCGGCTGAGTGTCTCATCACTGTACTGTGCTTGAACTCTTCTGTGGACATCTGCAAATTTTACACCTTTGTTCACAAAAAACTTCATCACCACACGCTGTGCTATGTAGGCATTAACACTGTTGTCTGCCATCTTGATTAACAGTCTGTGGATTGGCCTGCGACACGTGTGCAGCCAATCAGTAACAGGACACCTTTGCCATTTACTAATGTATGTAGTACCAATAAATATAAAATAAGTAGTGAGCGCTCTAATAGAAGTCAGCAGCTAGAACACATTAGGCAACCATAATGCCTTAAATATAAACAATCAAACTAAAATAATAAAGTGCAGCGCTAAGAAGGATGAAAAGTCAATAGAGTGATAATCTAGTATCACAATGGTGAACTGTAGAGATACGGATTCCCGCGGTTTCCACTTTGTCAGAGTAACAGAAATGCGCACTCACCGGAAACGCATGGGTTATGCGCATGTGTGATTATGCATCACTAATTAGGAGGAACTGTACAGAGCGTGACGTCATTTACCCGCCGGAGCCACGAGGAGGCCCGGCGTTCTACACCACTGGGGTCAGTACTGCATCGTTTACCTTATGCATTTCATATTTTCATGATGTATCATATGCATACTGACCTGCTGCTGTTTTTATAAATAAACCTGAGATTCTGAACATACTACACTATTTTGGGCATTTGTTTTCTGGGGCTCCTGTCTGGAGCTTTCACTCCCATAGAGAAAGCACTTTGCCATCCTGAGAGGAGTTTTCTCCTGAAGCACCTGGCTTACCTTAAGGGGATCCCCCGGACCTGTAACAGGAGTCTGTGATGACCCACCGTGAGGGAGACGCCTGGCTGCCTGGATTCTGATGTTCCCATTGCCCGTGATGCATAATCACACATGCGCATAACCCATGCGTTTCCGGTGAGTGCGCATTTCTGTTACTCTGACAAAGTGGAAACCGCGGGAATCCGTATCTCTACAGTTCACCATTGTGATACTAGATTATCACTCTATTGACTTTTCATCCTTCTTAGCGCTGCACTTTATTATTTTAGTTTGAATGTATGTAGTACCGCCACGCTAGCATCTCTTTTTATACCTGTAAAATTAAAAGTCCCAGTTTGACTTGAATGCCCCTCATATAAATCACAAATGATTTGGAGCATTTAGTGCATGAAATTTAAGAATGCACACTGAAAGTGGACTATTTGAGAACTTTTTGAGAAAGTTCAATAACTTTGTGTTTGGTTTCTTTTTATTGTTTTATTTTATAATTTTATTTGGTGTATATATTTATATCAGCGGGTGCAATTTAATATTATCTGTTTCTCACTTTTATATTGGTGAAGTGCTAGGCATATCGCGTTATACAGTATATTCATCATTTACATTTTTTAATATGAGTGCACCTGCTAAACTTTTTTGGTGTTTTAATACAAATATCCTTGATATTCCTTTTCTTATGCCACTTGTGTTATTGTTCACCAAAAAACTTTTGCAGTATTGGAAGTGTTTTTTTTAAATTTAAACTGAACTCCAGGAATTCAGCGCAAGTATCATATGAGGTGCATGCCACCTTGTGGACTTATCTCTTTAATTTACATTTCACAGGTTTTGTAGTGCTCCAGGAATATGGTTTCCTGAGCTCTGACACTAGACACTCTGGTCTCTGCTCCTTCAAGTGTAGAGTCAGTGCATCTGCTATACCCACCTCTCCCCTCCTGCTGCCTAATCACAGAAGCCTTTGTATTATGTGAACGCATTCATAAAATACAAAGGCTTCTGCGAATGGGCAGCAGAAGGGAGGGGTGGGCACAGCTGCTGTGTGTGCTTTACTCCTCTCAGAGTCCCGAATGTATTATCCAGAAGTGCCATAAACCTGTCAGATATAAATAATAGAGCTAAATCCAGGAGGTGACACCTCATAGGACTCGCTCATGGTATGCCTGCATGTTTTACAAAGTTGCTGAAATCCTGGAATTCATCTAAAAAGTGTAAGTTCACCTTCAGGAAAATTTTCAGAAAAACCTTTTCTATACAACTTTTTATCCAATGAATAGTACATAAAATAACTCCCTCTGTTGTTAATTGCAAAGGTGGCAGAAAAGTCCACTGTAAATTATGCTCTGCCTGGCACATATAGATAAGGCACAGTGGCTAGAATATTCTTTTATTCTAGCCACTAGACAGAAACTACATGCATACATGTGCATTTATGCACTTATATGTGTAAATTATGCAAGTAGGCTTCTCTCAAAATTCAGGTATGGGGCATTATTGACTGTCCCTAAACACTGCTCAAAAATATGAATCTAAGCTCTATATAGTGCATGGACACTTTGGCTAATATAAAACTACATTCAGAGACAAGAAGAAAATTGCTTTTAAAAGCAGCATTTTTTCCTGCCTGTGTGCATGAGGCCTAATGTAAGTATGTACAGTACTGTTTGTGCAGGGGTGGTGTAGGAGATATTGCAATGGGGTGAAGCCTATTGTATTTGTGGCAATATGAGCAATGAGAATGTAAACTTCTGAGCAGAAATGGGTTAGAGAAGGGCATTGCCACCAAATGCATAAAAAATTATCCAATAACGAACAGGTTTTTTTGTCTTTAGTAAATCAGCCCCTATATGTCCCAATTCCAAATACACATGGACATTTTGGCCATGTAAGTCTAGCTGTGGGTCATCTAATGAAGAACATAATCATGCTATGACCTGATTACAATCTCTATTGCCCATAATAACAAATTATATCTATTTTCTTCCCACTGTCAACATGAAAGAAAGTAGTTTAAAATGTCTATTTCTAAGTGTAAACCAACACATCACACAAATTATCCCACTGAAAACACAGAAGGGCTCCTTTTTCTTACAGAGTTCATTTTTTTGCTAATACAAGAAGAAGAAAAAATCATAACCAATGGACTCACATGCTGGAGATATCTATAAGATTAATGTGTTCTTCATGTCCTAGTTGGCTTGCCAGTTCTCTAAATTCTTCCATCAACCTTATCAATCCCAGATCCAAATTAAACTCAGCAGGAAATTCTAAAATCCAGTATCTAGAACAGAAATAAGAGCAATCAAGTCTATCTGTCTCCACAAAACACATATCTTGGTTGACTGCGTTACTTATGTAATAAAAAGCGGAATTTTGTATATTATTTTTACATTGTTAGTCTGGCTGAAAAAAGTCCATCCAGTTCAAGCATTAGTAAAAAAAATAAATAAAAAGTTATAATCCTACACCCACAGTTGATCCAGAGGAATGCAAAATAACCCAGCAAAGCACGGTCCAATTTGCTCCTGCAGGGAAAAAAATTCCTTCCTGATCCCTGGAGAGGCAATCGGATATTCGCTGGATCAATTTTACCTATAAATGTTAGCATCCAGTTATATTCTGTGTATCCAAGAAAGAATCCAGGCCTTTTTTAAAGCAATCCACTGAGCTGGCCAGAACCAACTCTTGAGGGAGTCTAGAACACATTTTCACAGCTCTTACTGTGAAGAAACCTTTCTGTGTTTGGAGATTAAATTTATTTTCCTCCAGATGTAAGGAGTGTCCCTTTATCCTCTGTGATGACCTCAGGGTGAATAGCTCTACACCGAGTTCACTATATGAACCACTGATGTATTTATACATGTTGATCATACCCCCCCCCCCCTTAATCTTCTCATTTAGATCATTTTACAGATGTGTATATTTCTAGAAAATACAAAAACATATGCAAATTAATGCAGTCAAGTTTTTCATGCTTATTTTTCTTTGTAATGGTGACCTGAGGTAAATATATATACAGATATACATATATTTTACTTGTGAACACAGTAAGGGGAAATAATTTCATATCGAGTTAAAAAAAAGATTTAAGCTGAACTCCAGCCTTACCTTCAGTCTTCCACAGTTGTACAAATTTCTCTTGTGTACAGAAAGTTTACACTCTGATTTCACTGTAATGAAATATCTAATAGATAGTGCAGCGCTAAAAATAGTAGAATACTAATACACATATATGTAGCGCTGCAATATCTATTAGATATTTCATTACATTGTATTGTGTGCCTGGGTTGTGGCATTCTAAGTGCTAGCTGCTTAGTGATAGGGGACATAATAGCGCAGGAGGCATACTATACATTTTTCTGATTTCACTGATTACTACGAGCTTCGTATTTCTTACTGTCCTTGGTCTGCCTTATTTCATTCATTGGATATCAGTTCTCTTAATTGTGAAGGCTTGGCATCATATGTGGGCCGTACCTAGGGTGGTCTGCAGTCAAATACAGTCTGTCTAGGAACACCCACTCCTCCAGACTGATACCCACCCATCAAGACATTTTGTTTTTTGCATTACTCTTCCCAAAAGCCAGCTCACTACTGGCATAAAGGCTGAAAGATCTTAAGAGGAGTACTGAGGCAGGGTGTGGTGATATTTTCAGAAAGCTATGTGTAGCACCCTGCTGGTCTCTCCCACCAGCCGTGAGCTGCCTGCATTACATATAGAAACACAGAGACCCAGGGATGATACAAATTGGACTAAAATAAGGTCTGTAATAAAAATAGAAACTTTTTATCCTTAGACATCAATAAGGCCTTCGACACTCTATCCTGGCCGTATCTCCTAACGGTCCTTCACCGCTTTGGCCCTTCCTTCCTACGATGGATCTCTTTGCTATACACATCCCCTCAAGCGAAGCTTAAATACTATGGATTTGAGTCCTCTACGTTCTTGGTTGCCAGAGGCACTAGACAAGGCTGCCCACTTTCCCCTTTACTTTTTATCCTAGCCTTGGAACCATTGGCAGAAGCCATTCGTTTACATCCTGATATTAAGGGGATTGATGTGGCAGGCTCCCAACATAAATTGTCTTTGTTTGCAGATGACATACTATTGTCAATCTCGAACCCGGGGGTTACTTTGCCCAATTTGCTCGCGGTTCTCTATTCCTTTGCAACCCTTTCAGGCTTATGTGTCAACCCAGCTAAATCAAGAGCTATGTCAGTTACCCTCCCACCATCACTCTTGACAACTTTGAAGCAAACGTTCCCTTTTCAATGGCTTTCGGCCTTACCATATCTAGGAATTAAGCTTACCCCGACATATGATGGACTGTATCAGGCTAACTTTCCCACTGTCTTTCACGAGTTGACAGAGCTATTGTCCTCTTGGTCTCATTTCCCGCTTCCATGGTTCGGCAGAATTAACGCAATCCGCATGACCTATCTTCCTAAACTACTATATCTATTTCGTGTTTTGCCAGTTCCAGTACCTTTGCATATATTGCGTATTCATCAGCGAAAACTTCTGTCCTTTATTTGGAGCTCTTCTCGACCCAGAATTAGCAAACATATCTTATTCGCACGACGGAGTATGGGCGGGTTATCTGTTCCAAATCTCCAGTCTTACTATGTGGCGGCTAACATTGCCCCCTTAGCTCATGTTCATGCATCTCACCACTTCCCCCTGTGGGCTGTTGTAGATATGATGGACTCTCACCCGATACCACTCTCCTCCTTGCCATGGCTTCCTATCTCTCAACGTCCATCTACCCTTAGTCCAACGCTGACGCTTTCGCTACGTCTCTGGGATTCTATCAAATATTCCGCTGGCCTTATCTCTCCTCACCTGCCGCTGTTACGTCTATTGCATAACCCATTATTCCCTCCGGGTAGGGATAATCCTAGACAGTTTGCCTGGTGGCAGACGCATGGTTTTTATGATGTTCACTCACTCCTATCTCCCACTAGAATAATTACCTTTGACGCTCTGCGTTCTTCTTATAACATCCCTCTCCGAGAACATTTTGGTTATCTTCAACTTCGTCACTTTATTAATACACTAATACGCACGCATCCGGGACCTTATCATCTGTCCCCCTTTGAAAGCCAGTGCAGACATAGACCTCATGCCCCGGGTTTGATTTCCTTGATTTATTCTTTCATTATATCTTATAGAACCCCTCTGGTTCGCTCCTATCATCAGCGTTGGCAGTCTGAATTAGGGGGGACCTTGGATCAACAGGACTGGCAGAACATGACCCAAGCACTATCTAAATGTTCTAGGAATGTCATTATTCTTGAGAATGCCTACAAAATTCTATACCGATGGTATTATACGCCTGCTCGTCTAGCTAGTTTTATCCCTACATATTCCCCGGTCTGTTTTCGGGGATGCCAACAATTGGGTACTATGGCTCATATCTGGTGGACTTGCCCTAAAGTAAGCAGATTATGGGTTAGAGTGTATGCCCTCCTCCGCACTATCCTTCACGCAGACATTAAGCGTAACCCGTATGATGCGCTTCTATTTAAACCGCTGGAGGGCCTCCTCCGTTCTGAACGGCAGCTGGCATCATACTTATTTATGGCAACTAAATTGACAATTGCGAGAGCTTGGAAAACTCCTCTCCTCAGTTTTGAGGCCGTCAAAAACCGAATGAACTTCATAATGGTTAATGAAAAACTGACGGCCATATTGTTGGATACCCATACAAAATTTCTGCAGATATGGCGTCCCTGGCTGGATATATCTCAACCTTCGAGATTTGACCAGTCCCTTCTGTCGATATGAGGATGGATTTCGCTGTGATCGCCTCGGAGCCCCCCCCCCCCCCCTTTTTTTTTTTTTTTTTTGGTGTTGTTGTTGTCCGTGTCTCTCTACTGTTTGTCTTTTCCTAACCTCCTGTCAAATCTGTCCTTAAACATATTTTTCAGATTGTGCTTGCTGTTTTATGCGCTACATCTGCAATACTACCAATGCAATCTGGATTTCTTTGTAAACTCTAGGTTTTGGACATGTACCATTTTTTGGAGAAGGCCTCTTCCCGTGCCTCTCCCGTTCTCTATAATGTTGATGTAGCAAAACTCCCCTTTAGAGTTTATATTATCATTGACCCACAAAGGTTTGTTAATCGTTCTCTCCCAACCCCTTCCCCCATCTTTTCCTACAGGGCACCTATGTAAACTTTTCAGCTTATGCCTTTTCCAGTGCATGCCTTGAACTAGCTTCCCCTCACCCACTACAATTTCTAATTGTTGGTCATTGAATCTATGTTCCGAATATTTGTTTATCTTTGCTTAATATTCAATAAAGCTCTTTGTAAAAGAAAATAGAAACTTTTTATTTAATTATTTCATTAGTGTGTTGGTGAGAGGGAGAGAGAAACCAGGGAAGGCAAAATATAAGCGGATTAAGCCTAATCCACAATATAGCAAATGTGTCCATTGTGGAGTGACTGTATTTCAAGCAGCTGACACTACTCTGTAACTGCAACCCTTCTCTAACACTTTGTGATATTGAGTTTTTACCTTACAATTTTTTTACTTTGTTTCCCTCGTGTTGTGCTTAAGTTCTGTTGAGTAAATGATCCTCCTCTACTCACATCTATGTTCATAGCACATAACAGTGGTGAAAAGGATGGGCTATTGGTTACCCCTGTTATCCATCATAAGTCATTGAAATCCTGTATATCAGATATTTGTATGGCTTCTCTAGAACTGATAAAGGTGTGTGGTTTCTCAGTCATCATGGTCATAGGACACACATTCCCTCCCTTGTGTCTACTGCCATTAACAGTGTACAATTCTAACTGTCTTCCTATGTAAAACCTAGATATATGGTTTTTAGATGAGGTTTTTTGGTGACATCGTAGATGTCCTGTGATCTATGGCCAACCAAAATACATAAAAGTTTGGACCTTTTAAAAGAATAGTCTATTTCTTCTCAGACAGCCTTATCATGACTTCTTTAACATAAAAAAGAACAATACCGAAAAATTTGAAGAATTGCCATGTGCAGCTCTGCTACACAAGCCTTTATGAAAAAGAAAAATATACACTGGCTGGCCTCTTTATTAGATACACCTGTTCAATTGCTTGGTAACACAAATTGCTAATCAGCCAATCACATGGCAGCAACTTAATGCATTTAGGCATCTAAGCATGGTGCAGAAGCCTTGCTGAACTTCAAACTGAGCATCAGAATGGGGATGAAAGGGGATTTAGGTGACTTTGAACAATGGTTGTTGGTGCCAGACATGCTACTCTGTGTATTTCAAAAACTGACAATCTACTGGGATTTTCATGCACAACCATCTCTAGGATTTACAGAGAATGGTCCGAAAAATAGAAAATATCCAGTGAGCGGCAGTTGTGTGGACGAAAATGCCTTGTTGAAGTCAGAGGTCAGAAGAGAATGGGCAGACTGGTTTGAGATGATAGAAAGGCAACAGCAACTCAAATAACCACTCGTTACAACCAAGTATGCAGAATACCATCTCTGAATGCACAGCATGTCAAACCTTGAAGCAGATGGGCTACAGCAGCAGAAGACCACACCTGTGCCACTCCTTTCAGCTAAGAAAAGGGAACGGAGGCTGCAGTTTTCATAGGCTCACCAAAATTGAACAATAAAAGACTGGAAAAATGTTGCCTGGTCTGATCAGTCTCGATTTCAGCTGCCACATTCAAATGGTAGAGTCAGAATTTGGCTTGAACAACATGAAAGCATGGATCTATCCTGCCTTGTATCAACAGTTCATGGATGTGCAACTGACAAATCTGCAGCAACTGCATGATGCTATCATGACAATATGGATCAAAATCTTTGAGGAATGTTTCTAACACCATGTTGAATCTATGCCACCAAGAATTAAGGCAGTTATGAAGGCAAAAGTGGTCCAACCTGGTACTTGTAAGGTGTACTTAATAAAGTGGCCGTGAGTGTATATCTTCAGTGTTCTCTTCCACCTTGCTGTATTGAAAAGATGTCACCGGCTCCACCCCTTACACTAGGTGTGGCATCTTCAGAGGGACAGAGGAAACCCATTCATGACAACCAAAGCTATTGCTTATACGGAGATCTTCACTGTATAAGCAATAACAGTGTAAAAAAAATTCCTGATAACCTTCCCCAGAGTAGTACAGTGTCACTATGGTGACACTGAGTTATTCTGATGACAGGGTGTAAAAAAATGTTTAAAACATTTTTAAAAATGTTCTTAAAAAATGTGTAAAAAATTGAATAAAAAATTATTTAACATTTTTTTTCCTACTGCCATCATTCAGTATCCCTGATCACCGCAGCACCAGTCACATGATGAGGCTGTGGTGCACTGGTGACAGAGAGGTAAAAAAAATGTGGAAAAAGAAAACACACTGTATTTAATTTCTTCATTTTCCAAAAAATTGAGACAAGAAAAATTACAACTTTAAAAACTCGCCATGCCTCTTTCTAAATACCCCAGGCTGTCTACTTTCCAAAAAGGGATCATTTGGGTGGTAATTGTTCTGTCCTGGCATTTTAGGGCCCCAAGAAATAAGGTCAGAATAAGGACTGATGAATTTTCAAATATATATACCATAGTTTGTAGATGCCATAACTTTCACACAAGTCAATTAATATACTCTGTTTTACTAAAGACATGTAGCAGAATACATTTTAGCCTACATTTATGAAGAAATTAAATTTTTTAATTTTTTATTGGATATGTTTTATAACAGAAAGTAGTAAATAGTGGGTTTTTTTCAAAATTTTCTGTCTTTTCTCATTAATATAGTAAAAAATAAAAACCCATTGGTGATCAAATACCCATGATAATTATATGAATTTCATGTGGGTACAGTGTTGCATGACTGTGCAATTGACAGTTAAAGTAGCACACTGCCGAATAGCAAAAAGCAGCCTGATCATGAAGGGGGCATAACCTTCCAAAGTTCAAGTGATTAAGGCCTCATGTACACATGAATTCACCTAGTCGCTAAACTCCCCTGGCAGCTGAAAAATGCTAAATGTGGCAAAACCGTGTGTAAACGTGGTACCGCATTTAGCCATATTTACCCACATTTACCCATGTTTAGCGCTTGGACATTTATTCATTTGATTGGTCAGAGTATTTTCCATTAACATGGATAAACACCCAAGTGCTAAACCTGGCTAGCGTTTAGCTACATTTACATGCGTTTTTGCCACATTTAGCATTTTTTGGCCTAAACGTTCTTCTCCTGAATGCGATTATTCTGCATTCAGTAGAGGAATGTTTAACTGCCCCTAAACTCTTCTGCTCCTAAACTCTGGTAAAAGCCTATGTGTACATAGACTCATAGGCTTTTATTGAGTTGAGTTCAGGGGCTTTGGCAAAAAAATGCAAAAGCTCTTAAACTCATGTTTAGGAGCAGCAGTGTATATAAGGCCTGATATATCTTTTCCACAACCCCAAGTTGTTATTGATTAGAATGCTTAAGTAACGTAGTGTTCTGAAATGTCACTTACAGTATGAACAGAGAAGAAGCCAGAAACAGAGTACCAATTAGTTCAGACATTTTCAAACATGTTACCATAAATTGCCTGCCTAAAAATATTGACTTGGACACAGACAATAATTCCAAAAAATCCAAAAAGAAACCTTTCTTTGGTATTTATGGTTGCAGGCTCAGTACATAGACAATGCATATGCACATACATAGGCAATATATCATTAGGAATTAATTAGGTCACCTGAAAGAAACTATGCTATTTTGGAGGTAAGGTTTTAAAAAGAGAACAGTAACTGTGGACTCTGTGGAAGCAATACATTAATTATTGTATATAAATAAATAAAATACAATATGGAAATGCAATGGAAAAATATTGATCAATTTGTACAGCAACACAATCTCAAAATTCAGTGATACAAAGAATCAATAAACGATCAGATCACATGGCATTAACAGCAAGACTAAAGGGTGAATAGAAGAAATTAAAAACCCCAAGGATTCAATTGGACAACAGTGGCTAAAAAATTACGAAAATGGTAAAATCTTTCCTGACAACCAAGACAGAAAGAAATAAATGTTGGCTACAATGAAATATAAAAATTAGAAAAGAAAAATTAAACCAGGAAAATGCACATGAAAGTAAATAGACAAGTATCAAAGCCAACCTTTAATAATGGAGATGAAATTGAAAGTGAAGAAGAAGAGGTATTAGCCACAGAGAATTAGATGCACAGCAGATGGAGAGAATACATGTCAGAAGAGATAATAAATTAGGACATAATGAAAGCAGTACAAAGCTAAAGTAATAAAGAGCAACAGGCAATGATGAAATACCAACTAAATACGTTAACACAGTAGGTAAAAAAGTAAAACAAGAACTTGCTAAGAGTGGCATTTTACCAAGGTGAAGAAAATGTTTGAAAAATGACTACAGACTATTTTGGTAGCAATCCTGAAGTAAAAAAAAAACAATAAAATGTGTTAAGCATCAGACAATATCCCTGATACTACAAGTGATGAAGATTTCATCAAAAGTTATCTATAACCACATAAGTTGAAAACAAAATAAAACTGATCCATTTCAATATGACTTTTGGGCAAAAGTCAGCACCATCAAGAGCATCATTACACCACCTAAAACCTTGCTAGCAAATCAGATCAGAAAGCAACAGGAAACATATATATGGCTAAATGACTTTTTCAAATCATTTGATTTGAGTCGAGCATGACAACCTTATAGAAACATAAGAAACATAAAAGGGGTGTTGGTAGAAAAAAATCTCAGGTCTCATAGCCCCACTATCTATAACATACAGGAAGTGTTTTTGAAGATGGATACCAAATGTTAACATGCAATTCCAATAATGTACCAAGGATGTGTTCTGTCTCCACAGCTGTTCAATACCTAGACAGACAAATCCTTTCAATGTACTGTATTTGTGGTGGTGTTGGAATTCCAATGTATGAATCTAAGATTATTCAGAAAATATGCAGACTATACAGTGCAGAATGTGAAAAAGGTTGCAACTGCTTGAACTACTTGAAATGCAAAGAATGAAATAGCTGAAATGGGCAAGAACATATCCAAAAGTCTCCATCCAAATAAACACTTAAAAGGCAAAATGTATAGCTGGAAACCAACATAAAGAAGTAAAACAGCTGCTTGAAAATGAAGGAATAATGCAAATAACCATATTCTAATATCTTGAAATACTGTATGTACTAATGAAAACCTGAAGAGTGATGATGACGTCAGAGCTCGAATTGCCAAGAACAAACAGTTTCTGGAGGCACAAAGAGCCCAAGAAGAGCAAGCACCCTCTAAACACAAAGAAAGTATTTCTACAAATGCAAGTCTGGTCTGTTCTCGAGTATGGCACAGGAACGTTTTCCCTCACCTTAACTTTAAAAAATGAAGATCAAAAGATTTGAAATGTGGTGCTACAGAAGGATCTTGGAAATCAACTGGACAGACATGGTCATAAATGAAGAGGTGCTGCAAAGAGTCATTAATAAAAACCACATCTGCTAAAAAGGAATCTTGAAAACAAAATGCCAATTACTTGGCCATATTGCAGGAAACTATGAAAGATTGTGGAAGAGAACAAAGTAAAGAAAAGGAAAAAAGAACACAGTGGATGGATGACATCCAGGAAATGACCAACAGCCTTTATATAAATAGAATATTAATTTGGCAAAAGACACAGCAAAATGGAAGTGATATTGTAAGCAAGGATCCAAGTTTGAAGTTTAAGACTTTATCATATTGGTAATGATAATGTAATGTTCAAATTTGGTTTAAGGAGCTAAGTAGCCAAGTGCATTCTACTTCCTACAAATAAACTGATGCAGTAGATTTTTTTAAATGCATTTTTCCTTCAGTTATATGTATATGTAGCAAGGGCGGACTGACCATTTGGAAACTCGGGCGCTGCCCGAGGGCCCGGGGTCAGTAGGGGGCCCCATGACATTCCCCTGGTACCTTTTTCATAGGCTTTTTTTGAGTTTGGGCAAGGACACAGGGGCCCCATGATCCCCTATTGGCCAGGGGGCCCCATGAGTTGTCAGTCCGCGCCTGATATATAGTATATGTACTTGTGATTGAACCTGCATTAAGAAAGGTGACTGTTATCACCTTCTGTATTAGGAAGTGCATTACAAATTATCTAAAGTAATAAAGAAGTCATACCGACAAAGACACAGGATTTCTTCATAAATCGATTTTAAGAACCTCCTAACATATTGAAAAGCACAACTTATAAAGTTTACTATGGCTATAGTAAGTAAAAGTCCTTACATAATCAGAAAAAAAGCTTGTTTTTAAATTTTCTCTAATGAAATATTTGTAGCTTATTGGCCTAAAAAAAAAAAAAAAACTAATTCAAGAAGCTGATCCTTAAAGTTTTGCATTTCTGAAACCATGGCTCAGTGTAATCCAAAAGAAAAGCCACACACTGATGATGTCTTCACAGGCAAAGCTTGACAAGCTTCAGCACATGGTCTCTCCCCCAAGACCATCCCTCTGACATGTTTCCCCAGTAGGCTTAATCATGTAGGAATGAGCCCAAAGGGTGTCAGATGAATGGTCTTGGGAGCAAGATCATGAGCTTGTCAGCTGATTAAAAAAATTTTGCCTGTGAAGACTTCATCAGTGTGTTGCTTTTCTCTTATTATACTGAGTCATTTGTGGAGTGAAGGACCACAAGCTAGCACCTCATTCCAACACATGGGGGGAGTGCTTGAAGAGTTGCAGTGGTGCACTTTTCTTTGACTCTACAATTCTGAAACCATATTCAGTTTTCCTTTTAAATAATCTTACCTCATAAAGTGACATGTCTTCAGTCGCAATATATCACAGTTTTCACCAGTAGCATTTTGATATGTAAAAGATTAAAGAAAATATCTAGAAAATATAATAAATGGAAACTGCAAAGTTCCAGAAATAAAGTCAATCTATAAGGTTAATACAAATATAAAAAATATAGAAGCCTTAAAGCCTAAATGATTGTAAAACAACAGGTGCAATACTTTCCAGGTGCTTATTAGTGAATACCTGGGAGCAACAATAAAATAAACAACCTCTATTACATTCATAGCATAATCAAATTCAACAGATGCAATATGCAGTAAAGAATATGAGACTCCGCTATGCTAGACACACTTATTGCACACCCTTTTAGTGATAAAATTTACATTGTGATGGCATGAATTCTGTAACATATAATCGTATAATATTATGCATACTGTACAATATACATACAATATATATTATTCATCCTTCACCATAATTGTATTTCCTTGTGGACTGCCAAATTAGCTTGTTCCTGGTGTTACCATGGGGATGTGAACCCACCTCCAACCCACTCCATCTCTGGCAGATCATTCACTGGGCTCAGAAATCACTTCCACCTGTCTGTGGTTGTCTTTATACACTGCCCCTCCTGGTCACCAACCTCCTCTAGGGTATAGGCACCCTTGATAGTGGTGCTTCTTGATTTATAACCTATCCATAAAACATATTCACATGTTAGAAGCATCATAAGAGATGCTTTAGAGGTATAGATTAGAGGTAGAATATTCTAAACTGACTTACCATGTATTGAAACAACAACAAGTCTAATCATACTGTGTTCCAATATGTTCTTTTGAATAGGAAAAAGCAGTAGCTAAATTATGCAAGACCATGTTCATGCCCATCATAAGACTCCTGAAGGGGAGCAACATGCAGATGAGTCCACTGGAAACAGAGATACTGGTGTAAACATGTAATGTGGTATTGGTTCCTCCACCACACTACCACAGTCTTGACAGCTTGAGAGATAATGATAATAAAATCCCACTTAAACAGGCCAGCATAGGGCTATAATTGGTTTCTCTTAAGTAGCCACAAATCTGCCATGTTCCAATGTTTCTCTAGTTTATATAATGATTTTTAGTGGAACTCTGACATATTTTGCATATAAGTATGCTCCTAAATGTATACATTAAGTACATCTTTGGCAATCATATAGGATGGATATCAACTTTTCTAGGTTTTTGTATAATCAAGTTTAAATTTCCGTTCAAAATAGCTGATTGCTTTTCATAAAAAACCTGCCACTTGTACCCCACACCAATGAAAAGCCTTAGTAGCTGCAAATGAATATGGGAAATTATGATTTTATTTATAAATGACTGGACGTTGATTTTTCAAACCACACCAAGGTAAAGTCTGATTTCATCCAATGATCTAAGATATAACTGACATTCCAATCAACTTTTACCATTTTAACTATGAAAGGCTACATTGTAAAAGAACACTTTGTAAGAGCATTGCTGGAGATATGAGTGTACCAACAGGGAGATGACTTGCAGAAACATGCAGTGTGTAATGTCTTGAAAGGGGCAAATTAACATATTGTTTCACTTGTCCATGGTTTTTCCACATTGCTTAGCTACAAGAATTATCTAGTGGCTAATGCTTTCACCATACATAATTGCCATAAGCCCTTTTCTGGTTTAAGTGTACAGATTCATAATCGGGAAACAAAGAGTTTACAAAAAAAAGAGACCAATAGGGACACAGGAATTCAGAGATTATCGGGTCATACTCCCTCCTACATGTGGATTGGCCACCATCAAACAAAAAAAATGTGAGCCAGCCCAATATAACCTCTCCCACTCCCAGCACCCCTCAATTCTGTAGTAAAAAAATAACAAGAGCATAACCATAAACAGAAAAAGGTGGGACCTGTGTCCCTCAATGGACTCAAAGAAATGGATTTTATTTTATTCTTTTTTCTTTTCAGTTTATTGAGGGATACTAGAATTCAGAGAATTCATGAACATCCGCCTAGAAAAACTTGGAAAAATCCGCCTGACTCTGCCATCCACCACAAAGTGATGAATTGATTCCAGAGCTGACTTCTGAAGGTCCTGGATCAATCCATATCTCTGCAGGGTCTGTATGGTCTAAGCAATGTTGTCCATCAGAACCTGAACCGACTGTTCCTTCAGAACAGGTTGTCTAAATATCTCACAACAGGGATGCCCTGAGAGCATAGTAGGGCCAGCACAGGGGCCAGCAACTTGGTTTCTGCCTGTGGCAGAATGGGCAGGCAAAATGGCATGTCACAAATTGGGAGTATAGGGGCTGACAGAAAAGTGAAGCCAAAGCAGCCACCTTTTATAACAAAGATGTCCTCAAATGGGTACAAGGCTGGTTGGTTTAGACAAAGAGCACGTCAGGATTTTTCTAGTCTTCAGAAAGAAAGACTGTGGTCTATAGCCATAATAGTCAGAAACCAATAGTGCTATTTAGCCCATAACATCCTGCATGACTGCAGGGAAATCCTCCCTGGATAGAGTGGAGGAAGCAGCCATGCCCAACAGAGCTAAAGAAGACCTAAAATATAGGATGGACTCCAGCAAAGGGCAAAATTCTGGACCATCAGTGTCAGGTGCTTCAGGAGGGAGTTAGTCAGTTAGTGAAGTGTGACCTGGAGGAACTCAGAACAGCAGCATTGTTTTCCCTGTGTCTGTAATCATATATGTTGCACCACAAGTAGAAGGCAATGTGCTCAGGGTATAAGACAAGGCCTCTGATATGAACCAGTTGTTGGTAGGATCAGGTGGCTCACTGTGGCCAGGTCACTGAAGGTGAGCAGCCGGGATGAACCAAGGAGAGTTTCATGTCTCTTGCAATGGAAAGTTGGAAAGCATATGATGCTCTGTTCAATTCCTTTGCACCAATCCTTTCTGTGGTGAAACAGAAAAGACGGTAACATTTAGGATTCCCCAGCAGTGTCAGTAATGGAGTAGCTTTCACTGCTCTGCCCCTATGGCCTACTCACAAAAGGAGTCTTCAGCGAAAGGGTCATGCTTAAGCAATGGACTCAGAAAGCACTCTGCAGCTAACTTTCAGAAGTACACACAGACCTGGAAGGCACTACAATGCAGTGCCAGTGTCCAAAGGTTACATTCCAGGCTAGTTCTACAACATCCAATCCAGTAGGTTCTTGATATGGAGTACAAAGCCAGGCTGAGTAAAGGAGATCCAGATAGTTGCATTAAAAAGTAGGAACCTTGAATAAAGTAAAAGAGGGTAGCTAGCAAAAAGGTTAGACTTTTCACAGAAGAGTGGAGAACAGATGCCTTCCTAGAACACTAACAAAAAAATTTGAGGCATGCTGGAATCAGGAGGGGTTATACTGAACTTTGCCAGTGTCTAGTTCTTCCGTAGGCAACAATATAATTTGCAAGTCTCTAAATTCCTATGTTCCTCAGTTGGACGATAAATGAGAAAGAATCTATAATTTTCCATAATATGAATTATTAATCATTAAGCCACAAGTGGGCAGCACTTCTTAACAGTTTTAGAAAACATTAAGGCAGTTTTTCCTAAACTATGGGTCAGGATATGAATTGGGTGACAGCACAAATTGGGTGTTTAGGATGGATTGCCACTTGACTTTGTCTCCAAGCAAGAAATCAGTGTATCAGTGGTGGCGATTATGGTTGACACTTGTGAGGTGGAGTCATTTATTCAGAGGTGACAAGACTTGGTGCTAGTTGAAGTTGAAGATTTTATTTCTCCTGGCTTTACTAAAGCTCAAAAAAGGGAGAGAGATGCATTCAATGTGTTCTCTGTATATACCGCCAGTTTATTCAAAGTTCTACAGTGGTTTACATGTGCATTCCTTGCTAATTCCTGTAATAAAGTATGATTACAGAGCTGCATTAACTACTGTTTGTATGTTTGTTATTTTTTTATTTGGTTATTGCCCTAGAGAGTGCAGACCCCCCTGCATTAGGAAGTAGTATCAATCATGTGCTATACATGCAAGTAATAAAGCTTGCTGGTCCTAAACCAGGAGTGTTCTCCTGCAATTTTCGCATTGCACTTTAACAAAAGGATATATTGAGAGAAGTTTTCCAGCAAGTTCAGTAGAAGACAAATACCAACGATGCATTAACAAAACAATTCGTGGTAACAAATTGTTGTTATGTAGAAAACCCCTCTCATCTGAAAAACAAAAAATAAGAAAAAGTCAGTTGCATGAATAATAATCATATGCAATAATAATGCATTACACATATATTTACCAGGAGCTTTGTAGAATTTTATGTCAACTTGGTCCCATTAACTGAGTAATTTTTTAGATTACCAACATTGGAAGATAAAACCACAGAGACAAAAACATAAGACCTCACTTCTTAAAATAAATATGTGAAGAGACATAGATTTGACACACTTCTGTATTCAGCTATGCAGTGAGAAAAATATGCCCTAATTAGAATTAGGTGATGATTCTACATTGTACAGGCACTTTGTGCTCTGCTCTCACTAAGTTGCACATTGTGTTGCACCATACTGTTTTATAGATAGATCCCCGCTTACCGATACAAACCTGGAATGGTATTGAGGTGCTTTTTTGATATGTTCAATATTTAAAATTTTTAACCTAGAATACATAAAAGGGCTGTAAAGCAAAGAGAACTGCTGCTTATTCTGTATAGAATATATTGTGAGTACAATATAATGTTAGCTGTATGTCCTTGGGGTGCTAGAATATTTCTTACACAAGTTACATATGTGCTTCTTTGAGAGCATATGCACCTATCCAAAGGGAATGCAAATGGTAATAAATGAAGCAGCTGTTACATTTCCATAAAAGGTAGCAGGGAAGTGGGGACTGGGAACTTTAGGAGCAAAGTAGCAAGGCATGGCAGAGCAGGAGCAGAGTGCAGATACACAGGAGAATGAGTACAAGGTTATGGGGAACAAACAGGAATATATTGGGTTGCTAGTTGATAGATGAAGTGTTCTCACTAAGGTGTTATTGCTATTGAAGGCACAGATGGACTTGGGCAGCAGGATAGCTCCTGGAATGTGATTCCCAAGCTGGACAACCACAGAAAGTAACAGATAAAGTGCCAATACACATCAAACAGACAGGAACAGACAATGAGTGGAAGAGACAGCAAGATGTAAATCAAAACAGACACATTTAGAAGCCTATGCCTAAACAGAAACAAGATGGGTTGTGACCAATACAGATCAGATCAACATAATAAGCCTAAGCCAATACAGTTCAGATGGAAAAAACAAGACAGAAGAGATAGACACTGATTTCAGTTCAGACTCAAACAGATGCAACAGCACTGGCCGGTAAGGGCAATAAATAGCCCCAAACACAGCAACCTGTGACCATATCACAAGAGGAAGCTGTATTTCTTAAATCCTATTATTCTATGAGGTATTGGCATATTATCTCCTTTGTTTTGTCTTGCATCTGTGTCTGTCTTTTGTCTTGCATCTGTGGGGGCCCTTTTCCTCCTCGTACTGACCACAGGTGCTATGAATGGTTTTTTACTCCCACTGTCCACCAAACTATTGCTAACTCCTACTGACACTGTGGCATATTCGACTCCCATTGGCTACACTCTGGCCCCCTAAAGTGTAAAGGATAGTGAACTGACCCTTAGCTTAGAAAGTTGTAGACCCCTCTTTTTGCACAACCTGCACACAGAACCCACCATGCTTGTGGGGACCAAGATGAGTTTCTGTTCATAGCATACAATAGCAGTATCTTAACAGAAGTAAAGATACAAAACACCCATTCAACAGGCAATTTGGAACAACTAACAGAGAAAAGTGCCCTGGAACACATTGAAGAATGTAACATAAGAATTTGACTCTGCTTCTTTGGAGTCATTCTGTTTGGAAAGACTCTCATACTTCTTAGAATCCAAATTCGTGACCCACAACCGAAAATGCCAGAGCAGCTGACAGTCTGAAGGGATAAAACCTCAGCAATTATATTTTCACTATCTAGTCCAGCTAAGCTCAAAACAAATATTTATGAGGATATCCTAGCAATGGTAAACATACAGTGTTTTTTTCTTTTCTTTTTTTAGTCGCACTCTCAGACATGCAGACATTTCAGTTCCACAAAAGAATGAAGTAATTTTAAAAATAATATGACTGGCAGTATGGATAGATGATATGTTGCATGCGGTGCTCATTATGAGGAATCACAGCAGCACCTTGTTATTGAGCATAACTTAGTTTTGTGGTGCCACAGTATTTATTTACGGTATGTCAAGTACTTATATAGCACTGTCTTAGAGTTTATGTATGATGTATGGTGGCAGTGTGAAGGGTTAATTGCGTAATTAACCTGACCCAGTAACAATCGCTCTCAGGCTGCAGGTACATAGATTGTGGTCCATTAGCTGGAAAATCTTTGTGCAGCTGAGCGTGGCATTGTTACACATGTGACAGCGTGATTTTAGATTGGCTAGTTCTTCGGTCACGAGTTGGTGAGAAGGGCTGGGGGTCTGATGCCACGACCGTCACAATCAGGAAGGTATTTTTTCCCCTGCGTGAGCAAATTGGATCATGCTTTGCTGTTTTTTTTTGCTTTCCTCTGGAGCAACTGTGGATGTAGGATTATAACTTTTTTTTTAATGGCTGACCTGGATGGACTTTTGTCTTTTTTCAGCCAGACTATGTAACTTTGTAACCTGAAATGCTGGCATCGGTGGTTACCAGCTTCCACACCACTGGCTGAAAGAATCTTCCCTTCTACAAATTGTGAGTTATCAACTACCAATTCAGGCTCTGCCGCACCTTTGGAGACAGAGATATGCAGCAATCCAGGGCCAGAATCTTTTTGTTCCAAACAGAGAGAATGTACCTTTGCAGAAGTCTGGATTGGAATTGGGCATAGGGAATAGCCTCGAACGAGGACACCATCTTCCCCAGCAACCTCATACAGAGGCTAATCGAAGGATACCTCTTGGCCTTCAAACTGCAAACCTTGTTCTCAGGGTGCAACATTTCCCTGGAGGCAGAAATACTTTTGCCTGAACCATGTCTAAGACCATCCCCAAATATTCCAGGCTCTGCCCTGGTTCCAGGACCGACTTCTTGAGGTTGAGCACCCAGCCTAGCCGTTCCAAGATCTGGAAATGCTGAGCCCCTATCGCAGACCGCAGAAATCTTTGGTAAGGAATGAATATTGGTACATGCAGGTATGCGTCCTTGATGTCTATGGACGCTAAAAAATCTCCCTCCTGTAGGGAGGCCACTATTGGCCCAACCGATTCCATACGAAAGGATTGGACGTTTAGGAACTGATCTAGCCCCTTGAGGTCCACAATGGGTCTCACATCCCCATTTGGTTTTGGGACTGTAAACAGGTTTGAATAAAACCACTGAAACCTTTTGCCCACTGGAACTTCCGAGATAACTCCTTGAGCCAATAGACAATCGAGTTCCTGAAATAAAGCATTTATTTTATCTGGATTTATTGGTACATTTGATCTTAGAAACCAAAGATAGGAAAATTCCCAAAATTCCAGTCTGTACCCCAGAGAAATTGTAGAAAATGAACCATTTGTCTTGGATTACAGCCCTCCAGGCAGCCACAAAATTCAAATCATTCCCCCCACCCAAACAAGTAAGGGCGCCCCTTCAAAGTAGGTGGACTTTGGATTTCTCTTAGACATATTTTGCTCCCAGGGTCTCCTTGGGTTCTGATTCTGAGATCTACCCCTGGAGACTGGGACCTGTGTTTGGCGAATCGACTGCCTGGTAGATGAAGGCCCAGCAATCGAAGCCCCTGACACCTTGAAAGAAGGGCATTTGGATTTCCTCTTAGAGGGTAGAAGAATACTTTTACCTCCTGAAATCTTTTGGAAATATTTGTCCAAATCTTCCCCATGAAAGAGAAAACCTGCTAAAAATGTTTTGCATGGCAGTTCTGCTGACCAACTCTTCAGCCACAAAACACTGCGCATGTGCACTGATAGAAGGGCCAAGCAAGAAATTTGCTGAATATGCATCCTCAAGAGCATAAACCGCAAAACACAAAGCACGCTGAACATTCTCCAAATCCTTGGCCAAGCATTCCCCCTGCACTGATGGCCTTCCACTCCGTTACTTGACAAGTAGCATTTGCATTGAGTGTGCATAAGGCAGCATTTGCATTGAGTGTGCTGAAAGAACACTCAATGCAAATGCTGCCTTATGAGCCACCTATGGCGGCTCCTGACTGACTAGCCCACGCTTCCCCCTCAGGGGAGTACTCAAGTGCCCCTACTGAATAGTCCGCTCTGTGTCCCAGCCACAGGAGATTTCTTAGAAGCAGCAGGCACGTGTGTCCTGGCCTCCAGGTGAAAAAAATATGGCCGACTTTCGTTTCTGGCCGCACTCCCTCTAGTGGCCGAAAACAAAAAGAGCAAGCACATCTGGGGAACAACAGTGAGCACTCCCCCTATTGGAAACTCACAGTCACAATACCTCTCATTTTCCCTCCAATTTAGAGCTTTGTTTGTTTCTCTTTACAGAGAGAAAAAAAAGGAGATATCTTACCAGTCCCGCTGCAGATCCCTGACTTCAGTCAGGCAACAACCTTCACCCATCACGGTATTGTCATACAGACCTTCAATGACTCAGTGTCCATGCTGAGGGTCTACTGCCTTGGACCCGTATAGCACTCCGCTGGAAGCGCCTTGGTCAGATTTAAAACTGCACAGGGTTCCATCTGCGCAGGGTCCAGCACCATAAGGTTGCATTACAGGCAAAACCTTGATGATTCTTCCCTGATTCTCTAATGGAACCATTCTGGACTTTCAGGTATGCTCCAAGAGCACAGCAACACTTTCAGTGACCATCCACCTTACAGACACTGGCTAAAAAATGGAGGTACTTCCTCTTTATAAGGGGTTACATAGGGGAAGACCTCCTCTCTGATTGGTCGGCCAGTGTCCATTCACATATAGGTGGCCGATAACCCACATAGTCATGAATAGTCTGCTCTGTGTCCCGTGATGTACGATAAAGAAAGAAGCACCCTCTCTAGCTTGATCTCCACCAGGTATGTGACACTAGCTGAGTAGTGAAACAACCTGACTTTTTTGCTTTATTTATATGTACTATGGTATTAGATATGGGTTAAACTGTAGCTGTGGCTAGGCTATGGGAATTCAAATACTTACATATTTTTAACAAGTATGTAAACCTTAGAGCATCCTCTACTGTGAAGGAAGGTCGACCTGCACCTAGGGGACTCCCATCCAGGAAGAGGAGAACTTGTTGAACTTCGTCCTATAGAAGGAAGACATTGCTGGAGAGATGTACCAAGTACCAGGAATACCTTCCTCAAAAGATCCATTAAAGTGTTTCTAAACCCACAACCATAAAACCATTCTGTATATGCAGTAAAGCATACTTGTTATACTCACTGTGGAACCTAAGGGGTTAATTCTCTGCATTGTGTAAAAACGCTGTTTGAGCCTGACTACCCCTTCTTCCAGTGTCCCCCTCTTATCTCCTAATAAGACATATCATGTGAAGTCACTCTGCACATGCTCAGTTTGGTGTGTTTTGCTAGAGAGATTTTTTTTTTCTTGGGAGAGTACATGTGAACAGCACAGGGCCAATCACCACTGTGCAGACAGAGGTCAGGGGTCCTGCAACTACTGATGAGAAAAGGTATTTAGCAGTTTACTAAAATAATTGCACTTCCATGTTCTGTGAACTATAGGAGACCAGATATAGTGCATGCAGGGTTATGGGTTTAGGAACACTTTAAGTATGGTTTGACTCACTTGTTGATGCAGAGTCATTTATATCTGGTGAATGTGGGCTGAAGCTGGGGCCACCCAGGGAGTACACAAAGTTCACAGATGTGCAGAACAATTCACAGACTTTGTTTTGAAACAGAAATTGCACTATTTCTGGTTTAGATTTGTCTAGTATACAGCACAAATCACTTTTATGTGGACTTTATTAAACACTATTAATTTTTGTAATACATTTTTGCAATATGTTAATGCAGTTATGACATGGTTGTAATGTGTGACTTGTACAATTGATGGGTATATTGTTTATTTACTCACACGGATTTACATCTATTATCTCTGCACATATTGTATGTACAAATTGACACATTTTCTTTATTATGGTAGTACTGTATTTTTCTTTTTGAGCTTTAGTTTGAATACTAAGCACTTGTCACAGCAGCAGCCACCTATTATATAGGCTTTAGGGTAGTGCAGGAGGTAGTTTTTTATAATTTTTTACAGAAGCCACAGCAGCAATTGGTGGGCATTGTCTCAACAAGTTATATATATTTATATATACCTGCGTGTAGGGGCGGACTGACCATTTGGAAACCTGGGCACTGCCTGAGGGCCGGGGGTCAGTAGGGGGCCCCATGAGATGCCCCTAGTACCTTTTTCATAGGCTTTTTTGAGTTTGGGCAAGGACACAGGGGCCCCATGATCCCCTATTGCCCGGGGGCCCCATAAGTTGTCAGTCCACTCCTGCCTGCGTGTTATTTATGCTAAAAAGGGTTTATAAAGGATGAGGGGCTTTGAGAATGTTATAGGCTTACCAAAAAATGCTAAATAAAATAGTATGTACCCGAATAGAAATGTCTTCATTCAGCATTTTTTAACACATCAACACAAAACATCTTTTAGGTTTTCAAGAAAAACTACTTTTAAAGTCCACCATCTTTCACGCCCATTATGCCCCACTTCTGTGCCTACTGCCTACTGTCATACTATCTGCACAACCCTCCTGCACATGTTGCCCACTATCATACCCTCCTAACTGCCCTCATGCACATACTGCATGCTGTCATACTCTGCCACCTCTTCTGCACCTATTCCTTACAGTCATGCCCTTAAACTCCTCTCCTGCACAAACTGGCCACTGTCATGCCCTCTACATGCCTCTCTTTCAAATACTGCTCACTGTCATACTCTCTGCACTCCTCTACTACACATATTTCTCGCCATCATATTCTCCACACTCCTCTCCTTCATATTTACTTTAGAATATCACAGTAGAATATCATTCTAGGACTGGCACAGTATTGCTAATATGTATACATATGCTGTACATATACTGTACATATACAGTGAAAGAAATAAGTATTTGATCCCCTGCTGATTTTGAATGTTTGTCCACTCACAAAGAAATGATCAGTCTAAAAATTGAATGGTAGGTGTATTGTAACACTGAGAGAAAACAACAAACAATTCAAAAGAAATGCACTGATTTGCATGTTCATGAGGGAAATAAGTATTTGATCCCCTTTCATTCTGCAGGATTTCTGGCTACCAGGTGTCTTTCATACAGGTAACAAGCTGAGATTAGAAGCAGTCTCTTAAAGGGAGTGCTGCTAATCTCATTTTGTTACCTGTATAAAAGACACCTGTCCACAGGAGCAATCAAACAATCAGATTCCAAACTCTCCACCATGGCAAAGACCAAAGATCTGTCCAAGGATGTCAGGGACAAAATTGTAGAACTACACAAGGCTAGACTGGGCTACCAAACTATTGCCAAGCAGCTTGGTGAGAAGGTGACAACAGTTGATGCAACCATTCGCAAATGGAAGAAACACAAAACAACTGTCAGGCTCCCTAGGTCTGGTGCACCATGCAAGATCTCACCTCCTGAAGTGCCAATGATCATGAGAACAGTGAGGATTCATCCCAGAACTACACATGAGGATCTTGTTAATGATTTCCAGGCAGCTGGGACCACAGTCACCAAGAAAACAACACACTACGCCGACAAGGATTGAAATCCTGCAGTGCCCACAAGGTCCCTCTGCTCAAGAAAGCACATGTCCAGGCCCATCTAAAGTTTGCCACTGAACATCTGAATGATGCAGAGGAGGACTGGTTGAAAGTGTTGTGGTCAGATGAGACCAAAATCAAGCTCTTTGGCATCAACTCAACTCATTGTGTTTGGCGGAGGAGGAATGCTGCCTATGACCCCAAGAACACTATGCCAACTGTCAAACATGATGGTGGAAACATTCTGCTTTGGGGGTGTCTTTCTGCTAAGGGGACAGGACAACTGCACCGCATCAAAGTGATGATGGACGGGGCAATGTACTGTCAAATCTTAGGTGAGAACCTTCTTCCCGCAGCCAAGGCATTGAAAATGGGTCGTGGATGGGTGTTCCAGCATGACAATGACCCAAAACACACGGCCAAGGCAACACAGGAGTGGCTCAAGAAGGAGCACATTAAGGTCCTGGAGTGGCCTAGCCAGTCTCCAGACCTTAATCCAATTGAAAATCTGTGGAGGGAGATGAAAGTTTGAGTTGCCAAATGTCAGCCACCAAACCTTAATGACTTGGAGAGGATCTGCCAAGAGGAGTGGGCCAAAATCCCTCCGGAGATGTGTGCAAACCTGGTGGCCAACTACAGGAAACATCTGACCTCTGTGATTGCCAACAAGGGATTTGCAACTAAGTCATGCTTTGTGAAGGGGATCAAATACTTATTTCCCTCATGAACATGCAAATCAGTACATAAGACATGCATTTCTTTTGAATTTTTTGTTGCTATTCTGTCTCTCAGTGTTACAATACACCTACCATTCGATTTTTAGACTGATCAAATACTTATTTCCTTCACTGTGTGGGAAAATGTTACATGTTCCTCCCATTTTTAGGGTGGAACATGTTCCCAATGCTTCAGCTGCTGCCTGATCCACCCCCTCCCTGTGACAGCAGTATGGGGAGAAGTTCCCCGTACTAGCTGTTACCTTTTTAACCACTAGCCTACAGGGCACTTATACCCCCTTCCTGTCCAAGCCAATTTCTAGCTTTCAGCGCTGTTGCACTTTGAATGACAATTGCGCGGTCATACAACACTGTACCCATATGAAATTTGTATAATTTTTTTGTGAGAGATAGAGCTTTATTTTGGTGGTATTTAATCACCTCTGGGGTTTTTATTTTTTCTTAAACAAACCAAAAACCACTGAAAATTTTGTCATGTGATTAGCCGTGGCCAAATCACAGCTAATCACAAAAAAAACCCCTGAATGAATAGATCTCATTCAGGTTAATGCTTGCTTATAGCAAAGTAATTCTTTGCTATAAGCATATTGTGTAAACAAAATACTGATCACTTCCCCAAAGTAGTACAATGTTACTATGGCAACATCATACTATTTTGTTCATAGTGAAATATGAAAAACAAATCTTAAAAAAAAGCGAAACAAATTATCAATTTTTTTTTTTCATATTGTCACCAGTCAGTGTCCCTGATCACCGCCATGCCAGTTATATGATGATGCTGTACTGCACTGGTGACAGTATGTAAAAAAAAAAATAGTGAAAATCATTTATTTAATTTCTTCATTTTCCGAAAAATTATGACAAAAAAATTACAACTTCAAAAAACTTGCCATGCCTCTTATTAAATAAGTCGGACTGTCTGTTTTGCAAAAAGGGGTCATTTGGGGGATATCTGTACTGTTCTGACATTCTTGGACCACAAGAAATTAGATTGGCTGTCAGTACTTCAGGATTGATCAATTTTCAGATATATCCCATAGTTTGTGAACTCTATAACTTTCCTACAGACTAAATATAAATACTAATTTGGGTTATTTTCACCAAAGAAATGTAGCAGAATACATCTTGGCCTAAATTTATGAAGAACAATTATTTATTTGCAAACTTTTATAACAGAAACAAAGAAAAACGTGTTTTTTTCTGTCTTTTTTTGTTAATTTAGCAAAAAAATAAAAACCCCAGTGGTGATTAAATATCAACAAAAGAAAGTTCTAGTTGTGTGCAAAAAATTATAAAATTTTAGTTTAAGTACAGTGTTGTATGACCGCGCAATTGTCATTCACAGTGTGAAAGCGCTGAAACCTGAAAATTGGCCTGGGCAAGAAGGGGGTAAAAGTGCCCTGTACGGAAGTGGTTAAGGTAAGTCCTTCATAATATGCTAGTATGCAATGTATATTAGCACATTATGACATTAACTTGTAGGGGATTTTTTTTTTTTACTACCGCTTTAAGCACCAGGCACCTTCCAGGCTTTTACTGCAGTCACATTTCCTGTCTGGACAGAAAGTGATGGGAAATCTCTTCGGTTGAGACAGAGGCTGCAGCAAAACAATTTTTTTCAAGAAAATGGAGAAGGGTTTGGGTTATTTTTACTGTCTGTGTCTTCCTGTAATGGAGACAATTTTTTCTTTTCATTTCTTGATCTGCTGGCACAGGGACAGAAAGTGAAGTGAAATCTTCCTAACAGGGTTAAGGACAGCAATAAAACTTGAGATAAGTATTTACTCTTCCTAAGTCTATCCAAAACAAAGAAAAAAAATGAGACACAGCATCATCCAATATATCAGCAGAATTTTCCTCATTTGGAAAGCCCCAGCCTTTTGTTGCCTACTGCAAGGCCTCATGCACAGTGCAGCTAAAAACTGCCTGTTTTACACGTTTGACTTTTTATTTCTGCCTTTAAACGTCCTTACAATAATAATGCATGATGTGATAAACTTTATATTAATCTCAATATGCCTTAAGGCAAAAACGTTTTCCTTTTAGTTTTTGAGAGACTGGGAAAAGTTAGAGTCTCTGCCAATTTTTATAGCTGGAAAGGGGAAATTTGCCTTTACTTACTTGTATCTCTGTAGTCCTTGTGAAAGTTGAAAAGATGGCAGCTGACACTTTCACAGGAATTGAGGGCATATCTGTCAGTGGAAACATCTGTCAAAGCTAGGGAGATTCTTCTCACTTCCTGCCATGTTTCCTGGATAGGAAATGAGAAAAAAAGCTCCCTAAGAAGGACACAGACAGCAAAGAAAACCTAAGTTTTTAGCCCTTCCCAACTGTCCAAAATAAAAAAGGTGACTGCACTTGCATCTTAGGTTCAGTTTCATACTGTGCAATGTATAGATGGCCTTGTCACTTCATTGAAACAATGTAGAGAAGAAGTGTAAAATCAAAGCAGTCATAGATCGAACTTTATCAGACATACCAAACATATCAATGCACGTGTACAAAAGTTCATCCAGTGTAGCTGCCTTTCGGTATGTAGTGGATCCCATGTTGACTGAGTCATCAATAATTCATTGTTCCCCAGGAAACCATATTCCAGATGGGCTGTACCTAATTTGCACTTTTTTTTTAATCCCGCTGGGAAAACCTGCCAATAAAAATAAATAAATAAATACATTCTGAACAGTATCTAAATGTAGGTATACAAATTACACATAATTATTATTTCAGGTACTTATATAGTAGTGTCAATTTATGCAGTGCTTTACATATATGTTGTACATTCACCTCAGTCCCTAATCCTCAAGGGGCGTACAATCTAAGATCTTTAACTCATATTCATACATACACATACTAGGGCCAATTTAGACAGGTTTCAATTAACCTACCAGCATGTCTTTGGAGTGTGGGAGGAAACCGGACACAGGCACTGGGAGAACATGTAAAGTGCAGGCATGTGGTGACATGGTTGGGATTTGAACCAACAACCCTAGTATTGCCAGGTGGAAATGCTAACCATTTAGCAACTGTGCTGCCTGTAATTAGCTTTTAAACCAGATAGCCACTCTGCACAGGTTCATGAGGCTTGGAAGGTTTAGGTAAAGAATTAAACTCTTTTATTAAATAAGCTCCATCACTGTACACATTCAAGAGAAAGTCTGTTTAAAGCTCAACTTCAGCTGCTTTATTCCCTGATGCTTCTTCTGCCACCTCAAGATACTCCATGAGGCTAGTAACAGAATTTAGAGGGAACATTGAAATACTCTCTCCATTATGTAACAGTGCTTGGGCCTAGCAACTGGCCCACCAAGCCCAAGCCCTGCATCACTGGAGGAGGTCAAATGCTCTTTCATGAAGGCCTGGATATTTTGCAGTGGCAACCATGGTAAATGGAGCAGAAGAGGTGGATTGTGAAGGTGATATAAGGTGGGGAGTGGAGAACTTTAATCAGACTCTATTGCTTTTATACCTTAGAGAGCAAGGAAAGAGGGTCCCCTGAAATAAACAATCCAAACAGGTATTACCGCTGAATGTTAGGTGGCTTTACACAATTTATTTTGCATAAGGCATTATATGTTGTATTTAAGTATTTAACTTGAAGTGAAATTTAAAAAATAGCTTAACACACCTATATGTATATGTACAGTACTGCATATAGAAAAAAAATTGTGTTTTTATCTAGTCTTATTTGTGATCTTTACTGTCCAAAGAGGAGACTGGAGGCAGAGATGTGACATAGGAAGTTGCAGTTCTAAACTTGGAAGGAGTGCTGCTGAAAATGGAAATAATTGTGTCACCTGCCTGTTTACACAATATGTCAGAGTTGTGTAAATGTCAAGTCACTATATACAGTATATGTTTTTTTGGACATGGATATTTAGTTGGTTTTTTTTTATGTATTTAGTTCTCCTTTCTTTTATATATATTATATATATATATATATATATATATATATATATATATACACAGTATATATATATATATTTGTTTTGTTTTTTGTTTTTTTCCAACTACTTCCAACATTTCTCAATATGCCTTTGCTTATATAAATAATGGATTTTCAGCAAGCTTGTATTGAAAAAAATGTTATACCATGTCATTACTGTGGTGGCTTGCTGTGAAGAAGCATTTATGTTTTATAACAGAGCTGCACTATAATTAAGTCAGCTTTATGTAATCATAACCCCTTGATTGGGTATTTTTGTTTACCAGATTGGAAAAATATCTGCTTATAAAGAAAAGGGTGCCTAATTTAAATCAATGTATAGAACACTATGTTATTATTACACTAAAGAAAACTAAAAATTGTTTCATAAAGTTGGAACCAGGTTTAGTATTAAGCTCGCCGCACACTATTTCAGGGTGTCTATAATAGGTTTATCAGCAACCAAACAATCATATAGTGCCAAACCTGCAAATTGGATATCATGGTAACCATTTAGTTAGGCTCTCGTACTCGTACTACAGTAGCTATCCATAAATGTAAAAACACAAATATTATAAAATCAGATTGCAACCTTTGTGTTTTTCAGTTCAGTACTGGAGTTTGACGAATGAGTAAGATTTGATGTAGTGTATCACAATAATTATTAATTGATTCAACATTACCTAGTTACTTTTTGGGTGCCAGTGAAGTGGCACTCCACTCTGCCAGTTGCTGCTATTCAGCTTATAATCTAATTCATCCAGACACGGGTGTGAAGATAAATCTGATTAAATGCCGATTCAGCTAAACCCAAAATATTCCATACATTTTTTAAAGACTTAAACTTACACAAATGCTAGATGCAGGTGCACATCTAATGTGTTTATTCATTTGAGAATTGTTATGCCCGGCTTTAAACAATCTTTTGGTTGGTGACATGGACAGAAATGATTGTCAATTGTTGGTATGGTTTGGTATGAACTGAATTTTGCCTGAATCAGCAAAGCAAGATGAAAAAGAATACTTTATGTTTGTACTGGCCTTAGCTCTCTAAGACCTCGCATTGGTGGAATGCTCAGCAGGGGTTGGATACACAACCTGTGTATTCAACTTAACTTGAGAAAGGGCTTTGATTTAGATGACACTGGACCCTGTTAATTTAAATCCTAATTATTTCAATTTAAAGTAAACCTATCCTGAGTGCTACATCTTTATCCATGCGGGAGCATATAAGTCATGGACAGCTCCAGGTTTCGTAATAACAATTGGGAACCAGGAAGACTTGTTCCCAATCACCTGAAAAAAAATTAAAAAATAAAATAGCGAGATCAAAGTTTGACCTAGGTCAGTGTCATGTTTAGGCTTTAGATCAAGTTTAGGTTCAAAGGTCATGCTCAAAGTCAAGGTAAAAGGTTGTGGTAAAGGTGAGGGCGGCATATTTTAGATAGGAATAAAAACCATACTTTTTGATTTAGTATCAGTGTACTTTCAATAGGAGTTACTGGCTTCCAATAGGAGACTCAGTTATTCGATCTTTGGGGAGCAGCAGTGAGAGGTACCTATGTGCTCCTATTCAACTTAACTTGAGAAAGAGGTTTGATTCAGATGACACTGGAGCCTGTTGAGTTAAATCCTAACTATTTAATTTTTAAGGAAACCTATCCTAAGAGCAAAGTATAGGCTACCATTGCTGATGTCTTATTCAGAAAATATTAGTTGCCTGGCTCTCATGAAGACCCTTTTAATTCAACACTAACTGAGGTGAACACTTTTGACTTTACTCTGACTTTCCTTATACTGTATGTATACTTGCTCTGGGTCAAGCTACAATCATCTAAGCAGTGTGGTCAGACAGTTTGCCCCTGCGGTCTGACACTGCTAGCAAGCAGATGGATTTGTAAGCAACAGCTCTGGCTTCTGGTAGCAGGGGCTACTCTGGAGACCAGCACTGATATTCACATATGATCCCACAACCTGCGGTGCTGTGTGATCTATCTATGGCAGCTTCTAAACACACACAGCCCAAGCTGTAACAGGAGCAATGGAAGACAGAAATCAGTAACATGCGTATGACCACTGTGGTATGCTAAAATAGTATCTAGCACTGATTGGTGGTACATGCCACAAAGTTATGTAATCTTCAACAGCCATTGATCTCTCTTCAAGAAAAACAGAGGTGCAGTGTGAAAAAAGTATTTGCCCTTCCTGATTTTTCATTTTATTTTTTTGCATATATGTCACACTTAAATGATTCAGATCATCAAACAAATAGCAGCCTAAGTTTTGTTCAGCACTGCAGTTTTTGGCACTGACTGAAATCCTTTTTAATTATATGATATAATATTTATTTAGTTAGGATGTCCATCTTCTGTTTTAACAATTGCTGCTTTAGAGACACTAGAGAATAGCTGGTGGAGATGGGAATGTTTTGGTAGAAAAAAGTTCTTATAGACAATACATGATTTTAACCAATTCCCACTGAACGTATGCATATACGCGGCCTCACAGATTTGGGTCTTTATCCATGGGGCCGGATATAAGTCATGGACAACTTCAGGTTTAGTACTAACAACTGGGAAATGGGAAGAATGGTTCTCAATCACCTGAAAAAAATAAAGATAAAATAGCGAGATCAAGGTTTAATCTAGTTCAGTGTCATGTTCAGGCTTAAGCCAGCCATAGACGGTTTGAAGATTTAAACCATGTATGGGCAGGCTAAATGTACTTGGGTACAACCAGCCTGATGGATTTTGCATGTGTTTTTTTCTAGAGGCGGTTATAGCTGATAGCAATAATCACTGTCTTCTCCCGGCAGGGATGTCTCCCCCCCCCTCCGCCCCCCTCCCCCATTGGGAGAACACAATGGCTCGTCAGAGTGGTTCCTCTGTCATCACTTTCTGTGTTGATGGGGGAATCGAGCAAATTTATTTCCTGCAACCCGTATATACAGTTGTGTTCAAAATAATAGCAGTCAGACATCACTAAACTGATCAATCACTGTTTTTGATAGAAATTATATTTCTACATGGCAAATAATTTACTAGCAGGTGTAGTAGAGTAATAGAATTCCAACAGACCCAACAGTCATGACATACATGCTGCTGATTCCGTGTAATTGAATCACTAATTGAAAGGGGCATGTTCAAAATAATAGCAGTGTGGAGTTCTATTAGTGAGGTCGTTCATTCTTTGAAAAATAGGTGGCAATTATTGCCCTTATTTAAGGAAGGAAGGCAGCAAATGTTGTACATGCTGGTTACAGTGCATTTCTCTCTGCAATTCTGAGGAAAATGGGTCGTTCCAGACATTGTTCAGAAGAACAGCGTACCTTGATTAAAAAGTTGATTGGAGAGGGGAAAACATATAAAGAAGTGCAGAAAATGATAGGCTGCTCAACTAAAATGATCGCAAATGCTTTAAAATGGCAACCAAAACCTGAAAGACGTGGAAGAAAGAGAAAAACTACCATTCGAATGGATAGAAGAATAGCCAAAATGGCAAGGACTGAGCCAACAATCAGCTCCAGGAAGATCAAAGAAGGTCTAAAGTTACCTGTGAGTGCTGTTACAATTAGAAGATGCCTATGTGAAGCCAAGCTATCTGCAAGAAGCCCCCGCAAAGTCCCACTGTTGAAAAAAAGACGTGCTGAAGAGGTTACAATTTGCCAAAGAGCACATTGACTGGCTTAAAGAGAAATGGCGCAACATTTTGTGGACTGATGAAGTAAGATTGTTCTTTTTGGGTCTAGTGGCCAGAGACAGTTTGTCAGATGACCCCCAAACTCTGAATTCAAGCCACAGTACACTGTGAAGACAGTGAAGCATGGTTGCGCGAGCATCATGATATGGGGATGTTTCTCATACTACGGTGTTGGGCCTATTTATCGCATACCAGGGATAATGGATCAGTTTTATACATCAGAATACTTGAAGAGGTCATGCTGCCTTATGCTGAAGAGGAAATGCCCTTGAAATGGGTGTTCCAACAACACAACGACCCCAAATACACCAGTAAACGTGCAACATGTTGGTTCCAGACCAACAAGATTGACGTTATGGAGTGGCCAGCCCAATCCCCGGATCTTAATCCAATAGAAAACTTGTGGGGTGACATCAAAAATGCAGTTTCTGAGGCAAAACCAAGAAATAGAGAAGAACTGTGGAATGTAGTCCAATCATCCTGGGCTGGAATACCTGTTCACAGGTGCCAGAAGTTGGTTGACTCCATGCAACACAGATGTACAGCAGTTTTCAGAAACAGTGCTTATACAACTAAATATTAATTAAGTGATTCAAAGGAAAGCAAAATCTTCAAACATTTTTCAGTTTATATAGTGAATGTTTGAGTTTGTAAAGAAGAATACAAACACTGCAATTTTTTTGAACAGTCTAATATTCACTTTTCTTCAATTTTTTTTAGAGGAACAACACAAATTTGATATATTTTTCTTCATGTTTTGATTTGGAATAGAATGTGTAGTGTTCCCAATGCATTTGTGTGTATGGAAATAAAAGCTATTAGAAGGATTTTGAGCTTTATTCACTTTTTTCAACACACTGCTATTAATTTGAACACAACTGTATATATATTGTATGTTTTGTGTGCCAGCTGTTGGGTTGCCTACTCACTGTTCCCTACAGTGTTATATTGGTGTCCTTTTCTATGGCTGCCTGTGCCGAGTAGTAGAGGGCATCTGTTCCCCTGGGATCTGTATGGGAGTTTCCTGTAATTGTATTGTACTGTGGATAGGCTGTTCATATAATGCATTTCCATTCCTCGTACTGGCCGGCATACGTTCCAAGATCCCGAAGCATGCTGTTCATTATGAAGCACATTGTGTCTATGGTAATATTGGTGGCTAAGGAGTATAACAGCGGTTTTCTCTGAATGATTGTCCCCAGCCTGATTCCCCCACAGGAACCTCTAGGTATGATTTGTGGTGGAAGATGTGAGCATGTGAACATGTTACATTATATTGGACTATTAGGGCACAGGTTACATAATGCTTTTTACAATATGTTTCCTTTTTATATATTATATCTATACTTTTTAGTCTTTACATTCATATTTATTATTGGATATATTTTTGGTTAGTGGTGTATTAGTCTTTTTTGCTGCTTATCTTTTTAGTGCTTTGTTAACAGGTCTCTGAGGTTTTGTGATCTATACCTAGAAGCCTCCTTAATGACTGGTGTCATGTTACTCCTCCCTCTTTCCTCCCCTTCCTCCCCTGTTCCAGTGTCACTGGTGAGGGGTGTGGCTTCATACATCACTATTTAGGAAGGTGGAGGTGAATGTGTCAGCAGCCATAGCTCTGAGGAAGGGGACCAGTTCCCAGAAATGTATCAGCTGGCTCAGTCGTCCATTTACCAGTTGAAGTTGGATAGCAGATGCTTGTATTTCATTCCTTGTGTGTTCTAGATGCTAACAGCCTATTGGGCTTGTGAATATATTTTTTTATCTTTCTTTACTTAATAAAGTGCTAGAGATTAAAGATAAATCCTTGATTGGAAAGGGAGGGATGATGAGAATACCCCAAAACCCCCGAAAGTCACTCAGAGGCAGACGCTGGGATCACCTGAGGGCCAGCAGATAGATAGAAAACTATTTTAAAAAGTTAATTGTAGGGTCTAGAAAGAAAACAAATGTTTTATATAAATATATATATATATATATATATATATATATATACACACAGTATCTCACAGCAGTGAGTACACCCCTCACATTTTTGTAAATACTTTATTATATATTTTCATGTGACAGCACTGAAGAAATGACACTTTGCTACAATGTAAAGTAGTGAGCATACAGCTTGCATAACAGTGTACATTTGCTGTCCCCTCAAAATAACTCAACACACAGCCATTAATGTCTAAACCGCTGGCAACAAAAGAGGTGTCCTCCCCGCAGCCCAGCCGTCTGGTGTTCAAGGCGCCGATATCTTCATTGTGGGCACCCGGCTGTGACAGCTTGCGGCTTCACAACCAGGTGCCCGCTGCTTATGCGA
Source organism: Staurois parvus (assembly GCF_062004578.1). Lineage (NCBI taxonomy): Eukaryota > Metazoa > Chordata > Amphibia > Anura > Ranidae > Staurois > Staurois parvus. The sequence goes on from NW_028318316.1 coordinate 270,753, forward strand.
GCGTAGCGCTGTGCCTCCTGAATTGCCCCGAAGTCTTCTGGGATCTGTCATGTTTCCCAGAAGACTACGGGGAAGGAGGGTAGGAGGACAACTTCTGCTTCCGATCACCTAGGTGATCGCAGCGGAAGTGGGAGTGGGTACCTGTCAATTTCGTGTAACCGCTCCCCAAAGGTGCCAATCCTTAATGGGGAGTGGGAGACCATTCTTTAAAGCGGAACTTCCCCTTTTGGGTGGAGCTCTGCTTTAATAGACAGTTGCTCATCTGAACACCAGCCTGTGTTCCCTCTAGCTTACACCCAGCAGCTGACTATATAGGTCCTGAGGGGGTTAAACAGCACAGCATTCATGTAGAATAGTCTGTACTCATAAGGCCCTTGCTGCAGGTCTCCTTCCTCCATGATACCAGGCAGGATCTGTAGACATCCCCCTCAGTCAGGTCTCAGAAGCACCCTGGGTTTTAGCATCTTGACCCTCAGGTCGCCCACTTGAGGTCTCCTGGCAGCATGAGCCAGGGAGGCAGTCACCTCTCCTGGCTGGAACTCTCTTCTCAGAGAAAGAGGAAGAAGAACCCAGATCACATGTGCTCACTGAAAATAAATACTATTATCCAGCATACTCAAGAGGCACCACTCCCTGTAATTGGCTGGGACTGCATGCATATTCATGCTGCTGATCTGCATGGGTCACTCCTGTTCACCCAGAACCTTCCGAAGTCTTCTGGATACAGAGGAGCCAATCACAGCAGCAGCAGCACTGTGAGCCACACAGGATATTCTCACTAAACAATTGTAGCTTTTCTGTTAAGCAGAAGACCACACTATATTAAACTAGACTATATGCATCCTAGCAACCCACCTATGAGGGTGCTACTCTCCGTCCCTGCCAAAAATAGGCCATTTTCTCATTGGCCTGGGCAGCTACACCTACAATGACTTTGTACAAAAATTGGGTGGAGCATTCCACAAACTTGGAAGGGGAAAATAACATATTTACAGGGCCAATGTGGCCAGTAAATATAAAATAAATTAGGGGTAGAAATATATAGGATATCTGCTTAGAGAGGTTTTTCTTTTTCTTGGGAGAGTACATGTGATCTGCACAATGCCAATCAGCACTGTCCAGACAATGCAGGGGTCCTGCATCCTCCTAGAGCATAAAGAAAACGCCTCATAAGATTTAACATGTGCTCTGCAGGGTACTGATAGAAGTCACAAAACTACTCTAACTACTGATGAGAAAAGGCATTTAGCAGTTTATATTTACTAAAATAATTGCATTTCCATATTCTATGTACTGTGGTAGACCAGATATAGTGAATGTAGGGTCCTGGGTTTAGTAACACTTTAATCCCATATCCATTTCCACTTTTAGCACAGAAAAAAAACTTTACAGTCTCTCTTTCCCTTCTTTAGGATGGAGACCCAAGTTGGGCTTCAATTACATCAAAATGTACACTCAGGGGACCCTCCGCTCTCTGGAGTGTATTATTGCTCCTTAGCTGGGCACACAGTCCCGTCCTGAGAACTGAGTGAATATCTTTGCCACTAGTCCTTGGCACCTATCTTCACAAAGTGTCCAATGTAAGTACACTGAGTGAATATCTTCACCACTAGTCCTTGGCAACTATCTTCTCAAAGTGTCCAATGTAAGTACACTGAATGAATATCTTCACCACTAGTCCTTGGCAACTATCTTCACAAAGTGTCCAATATAAGTACACTGAGTGAATATCTTCACCACTAGTCCTTGGCAACTATCTTCTCAAAGTGTCCAAAGTAAGTACACCTCCCCCCTTTCTTTTGCAAAAGAAGTACAGGTGACTTAGTTGCTGCTCTTAGAGGCCAAACATCCGCAGAACATAATTGAACCTCTGCAACTTGTTAACTTGAATCAAGCAACTGCCCGTATGCAAAAGCAGTTACTTATATGAACCAGAACTCTTAGACGAACCTGGATGTTAAGGTCAAGCTCTCTTCATCTCCCATTTGCAAGGAGACACTGGGAAAAAGTGTAACTTGAGCTCTGTACCCCCCGCTATCAAGGAGATACAGGGAAAATGACAACTTGAGAATGAGAGGGATAACCCCCTTAAAGCAGCAGTTTACCAATAGAAATCCAGATGAGGTATCCTGATCATCACCTTAGGACTTCTGATGACAACAGACCACTCCCCGTCATTACAGCCTGCTTTTACAACCAGAATTGGCTCTGAGGAAGAGGCAAGTCCTCGAAACGCATCAGCCTGTTGGAGGTCCAGAGTTCCCATCTGGATGCACAATTAGTGCAGATTGGACCAAGCTGTTTACGATGTACCTTTGACTGTTTTGTCATTTTGTGAGTACAATACCTACTTTTATCAATTAATAAATAATTTGTTTAAGGTAATGCACTAGGCCGGTGCGCCCTCTTTTTATTTTTCTCTGATCACATGCACAGGCTGGGCCAATCACAGCCCATCTCTGTCATGTGATTAGCCGTGGCAAATCACAGCTAATCACAATGAAAAAACCTGAATGAATGGATTTCATTCAGTTAAATGCTTGCTTATAGCAAAGAAAAACAAAAACAAAAAAAAAACAACTGATCACTTCCCCAAAGTAGTACATTGTTACTATGGTAACATTATACTACTTTGGGCATAGTGTACTATAAAAAAAAATATTAAAAAAGAGAAAAAAATGTAATAAAAAATAAAAAAATAATTGAAAAAAAATTGAAAAAAAAATTATAATTTTTTTTTATACTGTCACCAGTGTCACTGATCACTACCACAACAGTTATATTATGACACTGTACTGCACTGGTGATAGTATGTAAAGACAATTTGTGAAAAATTTTTTTTAATTTCCTAATTTTCCAACAGAAACAATTGAGTACTGTCCGTGATACTTTTTTTATTTGCACTAACATACAATTTTGAGGACAAGCTTTCGGGGTATGTCCCCTTCTTCAAGGTCCAAGCAGTACTATACAAATACAAATCACAAAGTTTCAGCAGAATGTTGGAAGGGATGAAAAAAAAAAAAAAAGAGGCTAGAGATAAGTGACAGCAAAAGTGAGGGGGGAGGGGGGGAATACTACACTCACACAGACGGAGTTACGCTTGAGCTGATAGTCATAAAACTGTTGGATAATGATTGAGGAATCCCAAGTCCAAATTAAGGCCGTTATCTCTTCTGTCAAATAGAATTATCATTCTTAGTTCAAAAGTTTTTCTTTCCTGAATGGATTTGAAATTTCCTTTAAGAACTAAAATATTGAGGTCTCCAAAAAATTATGACAGCAAAATTACAACTTCAAAAAACTCGCCATGGCTCTCATGAAATATGCTGGACTGTCTACTTTGCAAAAAGGGGTCATTTGGGGGATATCTGTACTGTTCTGACATTTTTGGGCCTCAAGAAATTAGATTGGCTGTCAGTAATTCAGGATTGATAAATTTTTAGATATATCCCATAGTTTGTGAACTCTATAAATTTCCTACAGTCTAAATATTAAATACTGATTTGGGTTATTTTCACCAAAGAAATGTAGCAGAATACATATTGGCCTAAATTTATGAAGAACAATTATTTATTTGCACACTTTTATAACAGAAACAAAGAAAAACATGGAGTATTTTTTCCAAATTTTCTGTTTTTTTTTTGTTAATTTAGCAAAAAATAAAAACCCCAGTGGTTATTAAATACCGGCAAAAGAAAGCTCTAGTTGTGTGAACAAAATGATAAAAAGTTTGTTTGGGTACAGTGCTGCATGACCACGCAATTGTCATTCAAAGTGTGAGAGACCTGAAAATTGGCCTGGGCAGGAAGGGGGTAAAAGTGCCCAGTATTGAAGTGGTTAAATGTATATCATTTTTTCATGCAATTAGAGCTATCTTTTGGCTGTATTGATCACCACTGGCTTTTTTATTTTCTAAAATTAACAAGACTGAAAATCTAGGGAAAATAAACAATATTTTCTACTTTCTGTTATAAATCGTATCCAATAATAAAATTAAAAAAATCAAATTTCTTTATAAATTTAAAGATATATTCTTCCATGTCTTTGGTAAAAAAAAGTTCTATTTAAATACATGTAATTAATAAACAGGTAAGCAACGTGTTCTTTTTGTCAGAAGAGACATTCAAAGTACCTTCTACCAAAAAGCTGTAACTGTTGGCAATTTCTTGTTTAGATACTTTAGTTCTGACTTAAACCTTAATAAATCTGCAACACTATATGAAAACTGCCTAAAGAAAGTACTTTACTTTTCCAAGTAAATTGTTTTTTATTAGGCGTGATTCACATGGGTGTAGAAATTTTACTGCTCTTATTATTAGAGATGAGCGAATCGAACCAGGCGAAGTGGAATTCGTTTCGAATATCGGGAAAAATTCGATTCGCATCGAATCCGAATTTTAGCAAACTTCGGGTGCACGAATCAAATTTTTCCCGATCAGCCGGCAAAAGTGTCACTGCAGAGAGCTCCGCTATTTCTGACAGTTCTGACAGTTCATTTACAGCGGTTGAAACATTGTATCTATTTGTTTCCATTTAGGATACAGATGTTTTTATTCGGAAATAAATAGATACAATGTTTCAACCGCTGTAAATGTGAAGGAACTGTCAGAGAACTGTCAGAAATAGCGGAGCTCTCTGCAGATACACTTTTTGCTGTACTGGAATACTTCTTCTTTTCATTCTTCTTCTTCTTTTCATTCTTCTTCTTCTTCTTTTCATTCTTCTTTTCATTCTTCTTCTTCTTCTTTTCATTCTTCTTCTTCTTCTTTTCATTCTTCTTCTTCTTTTCATTCTTCTTTTCATTCTTCTTCTTCTTCTTTTCATTCTTCTTCTTCTTCTTTTCATTCTTCTTTTCATTCTTCTTCTTCTTCTTTTCATTCTTCTTTTCATTCTTCTATTCGGAAATAAATAGATACAATGTTTCAACCGCTGTAAATGTGAAGGAACTGTCAGAGAACTGTCAGAAATAGCGGAGCTCTCTGCAGATACACTTTTTGCTGTACTGGAATACTTCTTCTTTTCATTCTTCTTCTTCTTTTCATTCTTCTTCTTCTTCTTCTTTTCATTCTTCTTTTCATTCTTCTTCTTCTTCTTTTCATTCTTCTTCTTCTTCTTTTCATTCTTCTTTTCATTCTTCTTCTTTTCATTCTTCTTCTTCTTCTTTTCATTCTTCTTCTTCTTCTTTTCATTCTTCTTTTCATTCTTCTTCTTCTTCTTTTCATTCTTCTTCTTCTTCTTTTCATTCTTCTTTTCATTCTTCTTCTTCTTTTCATTCTTCTTCTTCTTCTTTTCATTCTTCTTCTTCTTCTTTTCATTCTTCTTTTCATTCTTCTTCTCATTCTTCTTCTTCTTCTTTTCATTCTTCTTTTCATTCTTCTTCTCATTCTTCTTCTTCTTCTTTTCATTCTTCTTCTTCTTCTTTTCATTCTTCTTTTCATTCTTCTTCTTCTTCTTCTTTTCATTCTTCTTCTTCTTCTTTTCATTCTTCTTCTTCTTCTTTTCATTCTTCTTTTCATTCTTCTTCTTCTTCTTTTCATTCTTCTTCTTCTTCTTTTCATTCTTCTTTTCATTCTTCTTCTTCTTCTTTTCATTCTTCTTTTCATTCTTCTTCTTCTTTTCATTCTTCTTCTTCTTCTTTTCATTCTTCTTTTCATTCTTCTTCTTCTTCTTTTCATTCTTCTTTTCATTCTTCTTCTTCGTCGTGCCCCGTGACTGCCCAAATGAGTGAAGTGTGCGGTGATTCTAAGATCGACGGCACTCATCTGCATGTCATACTGACTGACAGTATTATTTCTCTTCCCCAGCAGACTCCAAGGGCATTTAAATTAAAGGTACAGTGTTCTGCACTAATATAAAGGCTCTCTGAAGCCTAGAAACCCTTTTAATAAGTTAAATTCGCGGCGAATAAATTCGCATCGAATCGAATTTCTCCCGCAAATTCGGCGAATCAGCCGAATCGAATTTTTGAATAATTCGCTCATCTCTACTTATTATGTATTGCAGTACATAGCAAAGCCAGTATGAGAAGGAATACAAAGCTGCATAGAGTGCAGCAAACCCTTGCTATCAATTAGATTAGTCTATCTTCACACTTACACCTAAAGTCAATAAACATTCAAAAAAACAGATTGCAGCCTTAATCCATCACTATAAACTGGCCATACATAGATCAAAATTTAGCTCAGCTTTAGTTCAGCAAGGACTGGTCAAATGTCGATACAAGTTTGGGCACTGTGGTTGTACAGAAGTTGATCAACCTCTGTGCAAACGTCCTGTCAGATTTTTCCTACTCAATCAATGCACTGTGTAATTGGGCAACTATGTGGCAAATGAGGTTTAATGTTGATAAATGTAAGGTTATGCACTTGGGGGCTAAGAATATGCATGCATCATACATACTAGAGGGGGGGTACAACTGGGGGAATCAATGGTGGAGAAGGATCTGGGAGTTCTGGTAGATCACAAGCTTAATAATGACATGCAATGTCAAGCTGTGGTTTCTAAAGTGAGCAAAATCCTCTCTTGTATTAAAAGAGGTATAGAATCCAGAGAGAGAGATATCCTATTACCCCGGTACAAATCATTGGTAAGACCTCATCTGGAATATGCAGTTCAGTTTTGGGCACCAATTCACAAAAAGAACATTGGGTAACTGGAGAAAATACAGAGAAGGGCAACCAAACTGATAAGAGTCATGGAGGAGCTCAGCTATAAGGAAAGATTAGAGGAACTGAATTTATTCTCTCAAGAAGAGGAGATTAATGGGGATATGATCAACATGTATAAATACATCAGTCGTTCATACAGTGAACTCGGTGTGGAGTTATTCACCCTGAGGTCATCACAGAGGACAAGGGGGCACTCTTTACGTCTGGAGGAAAATATACAGTCAGGTCCATAAATATTGGGACATCAACACAATTCTAACATTTTTGGCTTTATACACCACCACAATGGATTTGAAATGAAACGAACAAGATGTGCTTTAAGTGCAGACTGTCAGCTTTAATTTGAGGGTATTTACATCCAAATCAGGTGAACTATGTAGGAATTACAACAGTTTGCATATGTGCCTCCCACATGTTAAGGGACCAAAAATAATGGGACAGAATAATATTCATGAATCAAACTTTCACATTTTAATACTTGGTTGCAAATCCTTTGCAGTCAATTACAGCCTGAAGTCTGGAACGCATAGACATCACCAGACGCTGGGTTTCATCCCTGGTGATACTCTGCCAGGCCTCTACTGCAACTGTCTTCAGTTCCTGCTTGTTCTTGGGGCATTTTCCCTTCAGTTTTGTCTTCAGCAAGTGAAATGCATGCTCAATCGGATTCAGGTCGGGTGATTGACTTGGCCATTGCATAACATTCCACTTATTTCCCTTAAAAAACTCTTTGGTTGCTTTTGCAGTATGCTTTGAGTCATTGTCCATCTGCACTGTGAACCGGAGTCCAATGAGTTCTGAAGCATTTGGCTGAATATGAGCAGATAATATTGCCAGAAACACTTCAGAATTCATCCTGCTGCTTTTGTCAGCAGTCACATCATCAATAAATACAAGAGAACCAGTTCCATTGGCAGCCATACATGCCCACGCCATGACACTACCACCACCATGCTTCACTGATGAGGTGGTATGCTTAGGATCATGAGCAGTTCCTTTCCTTCTCCATACTCTTCTCTTCCCATCACTCTTGTACAAGTTGATCTTGGTCTCATCTGTCCTTAGGATGTTGTTCCAGAACTGTGAAGGCTTTTTTAGATTTTGTTTGGCAAACTCTAATCTGGCCTTCCTGTTTGTGAGGCTCACCAATGGTTTACATCTTGTGGTGAACCCTCTGTATTCATCTGGTGAAGTCTTCTCTTGATTGTTGACTTTGACATACATACACCTACCTCCTGGAGAGTGTTATTGATCTGGCCAACTGTTTTGAAGGGTGTTTTCTTCACCAGGGAAAGAATTCTTTGGTCATCCACCACAGTTTTCCGTGGTATTCCCGGTCTTTTGGTGTTGCTGAGCTCACCGGTGTGCTCCTTCTTTTTAAGAATGTTCCAAACAGTTGTTTTGGCCACGCCTAATGTTTTTACTATCTCTCTGATGGGTTTGTTTTGTTTTTTTTCAGTCTAATGATGGCTTGATTCACTGATAGTGACAGCTCTTTGGATCTCATCTTGAGAGTTGACAGCAACAGATTCCAAATGCAAATAGCACACTTGAAATGAACTCTGGACCTTTTATCTGCTCATTGTAATTGGGAAAATGAGGGACTAACACACACCTGGCCATGGAAAAGCTGAGAAACCAATTGTCCCATTACTTTTGGTCCCTTAACAAGCGGGAGGCACATATGCAAACTGTTGTAATTCCTACACCGTTCACCTGATTTGGATGTAAATACCCTCAAATTAAAGCTGACAGTCTGCAGTTAAAGCACATCTTGTTTGTTTCATTTCAAATCCATTGTGGTGGTGTACAGAGCCAAAAATGTTAGAATTGTGTTGATGTCCCAATATTTATGGACCTGACTGTATTTAATCTCCAAACACGGAAAGGTTTCTTCACAGTGAGAGCTGTGAAAATGTTGAATAGACTCCCTCAAGAGTTGGTTCTGGCCAGCTGAGTGGATTGCTTTAAAAAAGGCCTGGATTCTTTCCTAGATACACATAATATAACTGGATACTAACATTTATAGGTAAAGTTTATCCAGGGAATACCTGATTGCCTCTCGGGGGATCAGGAAGGAATTTTTTTCCCTTCAGGAGCAAATTGGATCAGGCTTTGCTGGGGTTTTTTTTGCCTTCCTCTGGATCAACTGTGGGTATACGAGTATAACTCTTTTTTTTTTAATGGTTGAACTGGATGGACTTTTGTCTTTTTTCAGCCAGACTAACTATGTAAATATGTAATCAGTGCTGCAGCTAATAGCCAACAATGCTGATTAGTGTATTCTGATGGTGATGGATAGTCTCCCCTCTGTCAGAACACAACAGCCCAATGGGGAAGGATTCCCCCATCCATATGGAATGTGTGAATCGCATCAGTTTTTTTTCTCTTCAACTTGCTGGTTGATTGAAAAAAACTGTATTATCTATGGGCTGCCCAACACTTTCTAAATGCAAAAAACTAAGCCAATATGGGTAACATCTGATAGAAATGTTTCTGTGTTGAATGAAATAGAGATTTGAATATAGAGATTTGGTAAAAAAAAGTATTTATTAAGACAGAACCGAAAGATATGACTAAAAAAATCAAATAAATATGAAATATGGCATATTAATATTTTTCTATCTGCTTTTTAGACAGAAGGGGAGACTCTAGGCTTTTTCTTTAGTTATCTGTTTGCTTTTTTTGACGAAAGATGCTAGTTGGTCCCACAACTCCATGAGTCATCAATAGCGACATGACACATTGACTCAACCCTTAACACTTGAGCATTCAGTAAATCATGATTGAAAGTTGAATTTCTCAAAACAGCAGACAAAATAAAAATGTACTGAATCCCCAGACTGTGCTGTTATATACATATATTGTGTTGTAAATTTGTAGTACTGCACAATAGCCAAGGCTCTAACTTATGGAGAATGCTGGATTTCACTGATGTTTTTTTTCAGCACAACTATAAAAAAAAAAAAAGTTAAACAATTTGATGCAAGTTCCTCTTTTAAGGTAGTGTTGTGTTTCCATTTTTCCTTTCCTTTTCCAATAATGTATATTGAAAATTTACATACAATATAGAAAATAAAGAACAATACAAAGGCCTTAAGCCTGCGAGTGGCCCAGTTTGAGGTATCCAACCATAAATAGAAGGACGGTATTGCTTCACAGGCAGTATAAAGTGGGTACATAGAAATAAAGACAATAATCAGCCTCAAGACCAACCAGGTGGTGATCATAAAGAACTAAGGAAAACTATCAACAGTTACACAATCTTAAATCACTTGCGAGAACTGCCATGATGCGAAAGAGCCACTCTACAAGAGGCATGGGCATGGACAGCTTAGCTAACCCTTCTCAGAGCAAAGCATATTCCCCCGGCATACAGTCGGTGTCAAATGGGCTTATAAAATCTGAACGAAGGGGCAACAATCAATTTTTCATTTCCCCAAACAAATTAATTAATCAAAAGTCATTAAGAATATTAACACTGCAGTATCACTTCAATTTTCCCTTTAAATTATTTATAACATACGGCATTAATTAACAGTTTCATATTCCAGGTCACTTAAAGACAGTTCTTCTTTTCAGTAACAATACAAGCACTTTATTTAAAATATTTGGCTTATGTCATTAGATGGGATTTGGTGAGTTGCCTAGGGCTTTCCGTATGCAATAACCCCTGTTAGTATGTATACTGCAGTGCTGTATTTGTTTTGCTACTAGCTAAAAGTGCTCCTAAGTTAGTGATTTCCTGTTTTTTTTAGCATTATGTAGATTAAGTTTATTTTTAACAAGCATTATCCCAGCTTGAAGTTTCTCAAATATCTATTTATTTTCAGGCACGCTCCACTTAAAGTACAGGTTTGACCATAACAATCTGAGGACTTTTAGAGACTTGGAAAGGAAACACTTGTGCTGAATTTCAAAGGAACACCGTATGCAATGCTGAATTTACTTAAAGTGTATACAAACCCTGACAATGAACTTCTCTTTTTTGCTCCCTTTTGGTTTGTCAAATACTATGCCATTGAGGAAAAAAAAAAAATAAATATATATATATATATATATATTCAGTATGTGCAAAATAAATACCTGTTGATCCTGCCAGAAATCCAGAGAGCTGGAAACGTCTTGTGCTCTCTGTCTCTTCTGCACTGCAATCTCAATCAGTTTTAGCAGCCTCTCCCAGTGCACCTCCCTGAACTACACAACTCCACCCCTATGTTATGGAGATGAAGACATGGGAAGTGTTCTGTAGTCCAAATCATGAGCGAGTAGCCTACAGCCACAAAGTTGTGAATGAGTGAGCATTGTCACCGTAGAACAGAAAGTGGGTTACAGACAGGATCAGCAGGTGAAATAGGAAAAAATCCTGAAAAAACATACGCAGTAATCACATCTAAGGAATGGAAGGCTGCAATATATTGCATATTTGACTTGTGTTTAGATACAATTTAATATTATCTAGTGCTAATTAACCACTTCCCAACCACCCTAAAGCAGATATACTGCTACAGAGCGGCAGGGGGGTGCTAAATCACGTATATATACGTGATTTTGCGTTTCCCTACCCGTCCCGCCATTCACGGCCTCGGCTATCAATCACCGAGTCCCGGCCGGTGATTACCGAGCATCTCCGACGGAGAGGAGGATTACTTTGTTTCCTAACAGTCCTCCTCCCTGTCAGCTCGGAACTCTGCTCTGGATGGCTGTGCACAGCCGTGTGATTACACTGAAGCACCAATACATGGCCTCCTAGTAAAACACAACACAGCACACAACTAACCTTTGATCGCCCCTCATGTTACCCCCTTACTGCCCAGTGCCATTAGTACAGTGTCAGTGCATTTTTTAGCACTGATCACTGTATTGGTGTCACTGGGGATGTCAGTTCCCCCCAGTATCAGAATGCCCGCCACAGTCCTGCTATAAGTCGCTGATTGCCGCCATTATTAGTAAAAAAAAAAGAAAAAAAAAATTCCAGTATCTATACCACCATTTGTAAATACTATAACTTTCATGTAAACAAATTAATTTACAGGTACTGGGATTTTTTTTAGCAAAGACATGTAGCAGAATACATTTTGGTGTAAATTTACTGTATAATAAAATTTGATTTTTTAAAATTTTCTTACTGGACAAATGTAATAGCAAAAAGTCAAAAATATATTTTTTTTCTCAAAATTGTCAGCTTTTTTTTTTATAGCGCAAAAGTTAAAAATACACTGGCAATCACATACCACCAAAAGAAAGCTAAATTTGTGGGAAAAAAAGGATGTAAATTTAATTTGGGTGCAGCGTTGCACAATTGTCAGTTGTAACGCAGCCCCGTAACGCAAAAAATGGCCAGGTCTGGAAAGGGGGTAAATCCTTAGGAGGGCAAGTGGTTAAAGTTCTACATTATTAGTAATGTTTATCAACAAATGAAATGGCTTTTGCCTCTTCCTATTGATTCTCCACTGTGTTTGCTACATTTTGGACCCAAATGGCTCAGCCATGTCTATATAGAGGTTGATGTATGAAAAGTATGCTAACAGGAACATTTCTTGCCCATGGCAATCAGTAAGAATCTGGGAAACAAGATTTGCTTCTACTAATGCACAGTGAGGATTATCATGCTCTGGTTAAAGAAGTAACAGAGTTGTGGTAAAAGGTAACCAGTCACTACGCAAACATAGCAAAATATGATTCCATATATTGTCTTGCCGTTCCTCTTTCTCATTTGTTCCTATGTTTCAAACTGCCCTGTAGTAACTCAACAGTTCAGATATGCACACCTGTCTCTGGGTCAATAAAGTAGTACTTTGGATGGACCTAGAAGTAGTTGAATCCTCTATGCCCACCACAAATTAGAATATAGAGTGGACCCCAATTTAATTTTCTTGGTTATATGATGTGGGTGGGAAGTCAAGGATCTGTCAAGAACATGAACGAAGAAGCATTCCCCTGAATCCCTGCAAATCCAAAACCCTCTCTTGACATTATTCACAAAAAATATTGGCACAGATAATGATAAACTTAAGGGACAGCATCAGTCACATACAGTGCATTCCTAAAGTATTTAGACCCCCTTCACTTTTTTCTATTTTGTTAGGTAGCAGCCTGATACTACAGTTTTTTGTTTATTCATTTTTTTCCTCAATCTACACTCAGTACCCCATAATGACAAAGTGAAAACAGAATTTTAGAAATATCTGTTAATGTGTTAAAAAGAAAAAACTGAAATATCACATGTACCTAAGTATTCAGACTCTTTACTCAGTACCTTGTTGAAGCACCTTTGGCAAAAATTACAGCCTCCAGTCTCTTTGGGTATGGCGCGACAAGCTTTGCACACCTGGATTGGATTTTATGCCATTTTTCTTGGCAAATCCTCTCAAGCTCAGTCAGGTTGGATGGGATTGTCAGTGGACAGCTATTTTTAGGTCTCTCCAGAAATGTTCAATAGGGTTAAAGTCAGTGCTCTGGCTGGGCCACTCTTGGACATTCACAGAGTTGTCCCTAACCCACTCCTGTGTTGTCTTGGCTGTGTGCTCAGATTTTTTGTCATGTTGGAAGGTGAACCTTCCGCCTAGTCTGAGGTCCTGAGCACTATGGAACAGGTTTTCATTGAGGATATCTCTGCACTTTGCTCCATTCAGCAGTCCATCAACCATGACCAGTCTCTCAGTCCCTGTTGCTGAAAATCACCACCATAGCATGATGCTGCCACCACCATGCTTCACTGTTGGGATGGTATTGGGCAGGTGATGAGCGGTGCCTGGTTTCTTCCAGACATAATATTTAGAATTGAGGCCAAACAGTTCAATTTTGGTTTAATCAGACCAGAGAATCTTGTTTCTCACAGTGTAAGAGTCCTTCAGGTGTTTTTTTTTGCAAACCCCAAGCGGGCTTTCATGTGATTTGCACTGAGGAGAGGCTTCCATCTAGCCCAGCAATGGGCAAACTACGGCCCGCGGGCCGTATACGGCCCGGCGGACCTTTTAATCCGGCCCGCGGAGCGTGATACATTGGCTGTCAGGATGTGTGTAGGCGGGGCAGCGTAACGAACGTGAGGGGAGCTAGGCTCCTCTCACAGTCCGCCCTGAAGACCGGAACAGCGCGGGAACATGGCGAGAGGAACGCGCGGAGCAAAGGTAAGTGAATTGACACAGGGGGGACTTGGCTTACTACTTGGGGGGGAATAGTACTGTGGGGGATGAAATACTATATGAGGGATGAATTAATATGGGGGATGAATTAATATGGGGAATGAATTACTATAGGGGGGATGAATTACTATATGGGGGATGAATTACTATGGGGGATGAATTACTATATGGGGGATGAATTACTATGTAGGATGAATTACTATATGGGGGATGAATTACTATGGGGGATGAATTACTATATGGGGGATGAATTACTATGGGGGATGAATTACTATATGGGGGATGAATTACTATGGGGGATGAATTACTATATGGGGGATGAATTACTATATGGGGGATAAATTACTATATGGTGGATGAATTACTATATGGGGGATGAATTACTATGGGGGATGAATTACTATATGGGGGATTAATTACTATGGGGGAATATTACTATACTTACTATGGATGACACATACACATCATTCATCTACTCTTGGTCCGGCCCCCGGGTCCAATATATGAACCCATTGCGGCCCTCAAGTCAAAAAGTTTGCCCACCCCTGATCTAGCCACTCTGCCATAAAGCCCAGATCAGTGGACGGCTGCAGTGATAGTTGTCCTAGAACCTTGTCCCATCTCTACACAATATCCCTGGATCTCAATAATCCTGCCGCTGAGCTCTGCAGGCACTTCCTGTGACCTCATGGCTTTTGCTCTGATACAGCATTTTCAGCAGTAGGCCTTTTCTAGAAAGGTATGTGCCTTTCCAAATCATGTCCAATCAATTTAATTTATCACAGGTGGACTCCAATCAAGGTGTAGAAACATATCAGCAACAATCAAGAGAAATGGGAGGCAATGAAGCTAAATTTCAAGAGTTGTTGGAAAGGGTCTGAATACTTATGCCAATGTGATATTTCAGTTTTTTCTTTTTCATAAATTTGCAAACATTACTAAAATTCTGTTTTCACTTTGTCACAATAAATTTAAACAACTGTACTATCGAGCTGCAACATAACAATACTGAAAAAAGTGAAGCAGGTTTGCATACTTTAGGAATGCACTGTAAGAGTTACTAGGAGAATCATGACACCAATATTTGGCCACCAAATTGGATGGATTTTAGCTATATGAGAGCTGTGAGAGGGTACTCTTAACACTGAAGATGAAAAATTCTTCTCACAGAAGATTGAGGCTGACTCAGACATTGAAACCATGCTCCCCGGCCTCTGGCTCTAAGAATGGGGGCTCACCACTGGCAGATTTCACACTGCCCAATCAAAAGAAGATAGGTGGCAACCCTTTTAAAATTACATTTAAGCCAATTTTAAATTTGATTTGCTTTTTCTATAGTTTTTCTATATTCCAGAGCATTAGAACAATGTACCTTTCATTTGTATAATATATTTATTTGTATTTGAACAGTCATCATTCAAAGAATGCATGTACATTACCTCCTAACATATCAAGTCATGTTTCCAAATTAAACCATGTACTTTTTCTCTTTCATTTCCTGTGCATTTAGGCTGTACTGGGACTATTAAGGGTCATGCCATTCCAGATTTCCTTATTTACTTCTTTAGTGGTCTTCGGGCATGTAAGGTCTGAGTTATGAGAATGAAGTTTTATGTCAAAGAAAGGCTTTTTGCAGTTCTTAGCTTGTGATAACTAGTGATTTGCGTGGAAGAAATCTTCCAGGGATTGCATAGCTAATATGTTGCCTTCTTGTTTCTATAGATTTTGAGGATTTCAGTATACTGATTGCATTCTGCTTTGGAACATGGTTCCTGATAATGGACACAAGATAAGTGCTGTGAAGAATTCATCCAACATATGAGTCATATTAAATCAACCAGACGCCTAGGGGCATATTTATAAAGTATTAATGTGGCTTTCATCAAATACAGTATCCACTGATGGTGAATCAATCAAACACATGCAACGTGAAGATTCAGCTGCATTAAATGTGTGGTGAATGTCAAATTCTCTGCTTTATTAATATGCTCTATAATGCTTTTTGTTTATCACAATAATTTTTTTTTTATTTTGCTGGTAATTTACATTTCCCTCTGAGAATGTACCAGGCAAGATTGTCTGGACCTCCCCTAGGAACTAGACTGTGGAGTATTTGGAGAGAGTTACCCTTAGAGTATTTTATAATTGCCCTTTGCCTTCTTGTGTTTTGCCTTCCAGGGAGTGCTCTATCTACCGTCTTTGAACCTTGTTTTTGTTGGTTTTATAATCGATCTATGAGCTAGTTGGTCTTTGATCGGTAAGGCTCTGAAATCTAGGTATTTCTTTGGTTGAAGATAATATGGATTTGGTAATTATTTTTGTCCTTTTTCCTTTGTTTTGTTTTTGATGGGGAAAGTATATCCCTAAATATTTTGGGATATTTAATGGAAATGTGTCCCCCTTTGGGAAGGTTTTCCATATATCCATATCAGCGAGGGACCTCCTATCAACTAACCAGCTGCAGCATCCTTAAAGGGAATTTCTTTCATATATTCACCCCAATTAAGGGCTCTTCACCAACTAATCAGCTGTATGCTGTCTTTTATCTCTTAAGAGGTAATTTAGGTGAAGATGTGGGATTTGGTTTGGATGCTCTTTTTTCTCTTCACTACTTAACATGAACATATTTTATAATTCTTATAGGTATCTATTAGGGGTTGATGATTTTTCCTCTTCCCTCTATGGCCATAAGTATCACCGCCTTGTATGCCTGGAATTGCTAATTGTCCTGGTTATGATGGAATCTGCTCAAAGCCCTCTGGTAAGAAGCCCCCAAGGGAACTCATCTTGTAATTATTATGTTGTATATCTGCCAATTTTAATATATGATTGTAATCACAAAGAAAATTTGTTGTATTGTATTGTATTGATATATGTATTTGGTTTATTTGATAGTGACAAGAATTGCAGCCAGTTTTTGGTGAAATATGTTGAGCAGAAGTTGCTGCAATAATCCATTAAAAAGTCACAGTGATCTCCAGCGTAATTAAGTGTTGATTTTAACAATACCATACTTTTATTGATTAAAATATATACTACATCTATAATATTGTATTTTCATGTTGATAGTTTCTCTTAAAGCAATGTCCTGTCTATTCTGCACATTTTAAACAGATGAAGCCACAGAGACCAGAGTCCTAGTTTACAGCTCCAAACACAAATATTATGAATCGTCACACCTCTGTAAAGTCACAAGCATGCCTGAAATGCCATTACAGGAAAAAATACAGGAGCTGGAAAAAAATAGAAACACTACATGATTTGAGGTGTGAAAGTAACAACATGTTTCACGCTGAAAGCTGAAATGATGTAATATTCTTTTGCTTGTCTGTGTGATGAGACACCTAGCTAACAGGTAAGAAGCCTCACTTTTGTCATTCACTGTGTGCGTTGCTAATGATACAGAGTCATGTCAGAGCTTACTGAGCTTCAAAGATGGCAAACTGTTAGTTCCCCCTTAGCTTAGTTGAAGTTGCCAATTTATTTGCCATATTGCAACGTACCGTATCAAAGGTTACAATGGCATATACAGTTTCAGGGGAAACCGTTGTCTGGGAAGCATAAGCGTGGTCAACAGGATCAACTGACTTTCAGTCTTCACGGGGCTGCGATTGAGCTCTGCAGTCACTTTTGGAGCAGTTGTTTTCTTATTCCAGGTCACAATCCAGCGCAATGTCCTTTTGTCTCTTTCAGTCAGTTGATCATGTCTACTGCGCTTATACTTATCAGATGGCATTTTCCCGAACACTGTATATGCCGTCATAACCTTTGATGCTGTACCTTTCAACATGGCAAATAAATTGGAAACTTCTGTCACAGAGACACCAGCCAAGTTGGCACCAACGATTTGCCTGCTTTGAAGCCCAGTAAGCTCTGACATGACTCCACATTACTAGCAGTGCATGAAGTGAATGACAAAAGTGAGGCTTCCCACCTTGTTGCAAGGTGTCTCATCACACAGCACAAGCAAAGGAGTGTTACATCACTTCCGCTTTCAATGTGAAACATGTCGTCACTTTACATCTACAAATCATGTAGTGTTTCCATTTTTTTGTCTATCCACTGTAAATACATTCCTATTTGACTAAAGGAGTCCAAACACAAATAAAAAACACAGTGGATTAGTGGCTAGCACTCCTGCCTTGCTCATCTGTTCACTTCCCAATCACAACATTACCTGCAAGGAGTTTTCATGTTTTCCCTAAGCTTGCATGGGTTTCCTCCAGGTACTCTGGTTTCTTCCCACACCCCAAAGACATACTGGTAGTTTAATTGACTCCTCTCTAAATTGGCCTAGTATGCGTATGTCTGTGGGATAGGGACCTGATGTGAATGTACAAGATATATAAAGTGCTGTGTAAAATTGTCAGGGCTAAAAAAAATTCCTCTAATAATAAATTATTATTATTATTATACAGGATTTATATAGCGCCAACAGTTTGCACAGCGCTTTACAATATAAGGGAGACAGTACAATTACAATACATTTCAGTACAGAAGGAATATGAGGGCCCTGCTTGTGGAGCTTACAATCTAAAGGAAGGGGGAGGTGATACAAAAGGTGATAGCTGTGGGGGATGATCTGCTGGAGGTATTTCAAGTACAGTTCTTAGGTGGAGGTGGGGTAGGCTGCCCTGAATAAGTGAGTTTTCAAAGATTGCCTAAAGGCAGACAGGGTGGGGGCTGACCGGACATGCTGTGGTAGGGAGTTCCAAAGGATGGGAGAGGCTCTGAAGAAGTCCTGCAGGCGAGCGTGGGAGGAGGTGATGAGGGAGCTAGAGAGGGAGATATCTTGGGAGGAGTGGAGTGGGTGATTTGGGCGATATCTGCTGATGAGGTTGGCGCTGTAGCTAGGGACAGTGTTGTGGATGGCATTGTAAGCTGTGGTTAGTATTTAGAATTTTATATGTTGGGTTAGTGGAAGCCAATGAAGGGATTGGCAGAGAGGTGCAGCAGTCACTGATTTTGTAGATAAATAAATATGCTTGACATATACATTAGTTAGCACTCTTGTCCAAAAGCGTTTCTGTTCTGAATGAATTTCCCTCCAGGGATACTATCTGCATGGTATTTTCCTACATATTTTTTTCCTCCACCAAAACAACAGCATATTGGTAAGTAATTGGTTTCCTTATAAAAACTGTGATGGTGAATGATGCCATTTGCCATTATACATTCTAAACATTACAGAATTTATGCTACATGGAAACCATAAAAATTCAATCTGGAGAAGTAATGGTAGAACATTGTGGAGACACAAACTATTAACCAAAGAAGGTAAGCTTAATCAAATGGGGCACTCAATGGTTAAAGATGACAGAAAGCAGAAAAAATAGACAAATGCATATTGGTAGAGTGTATCATTCAATTAAAGTGTTACTAAACCCAGGACCCTGCAGTCACCATATCTGGTCTTCCACAGTACACAGAACATGGACGTGCAATTATTTTAGTAAATATGAACTGCTAAATACCTTTTCTCATCAGCAGTATATAGTAGTCTTGTGACTTCTATCAGTGTCCGGCTGAGCACTGGTTAATCTTGTAGAAATTATTATTCTCCTCTGACTGTCCTATGAGGCTGCATGACCCCTGATCCTCTGTCTGGACAGTGGTGATTAGCCCTGTGCCAATCACATGCACCCTCCCAAAACAAAACAAAAAAACTCTCTAGCAATACACACCAAACTGAGCATGTGCAGAGTGACTCCTAGAGCTCTGTACTATCAACAGAATGATTGAGGATTGTGGAAGAAGGGGAGGATCAAAGAAGACAGGACCAAACAGCCTTTTTGCATAATGTAGATTATTAACCTTTTAGGTTCCACAGTGAGTATAACAAGCATGTTATACTGCATATACAGACTGGTTTACAAAATACCCCCAGCAACAACAGATCCAAACCAGCAACAATAGTTCCTCCAGCAAAAAAAAGTCCCCGTACAAAAAAACCTCAGCAATGATAGATACCCCTTCAGTAACAATAGACCCAGCCCAGCAACAATAGACGCACTTCCGCAACTAAATAGCCCCCAGCAACAATAGATCCAACCCAGCAGCAATAGACCCCCCAAGTAACAATACCCCCCTAAGAAACAATAGACCTAAGCAACAAAAGACCTCCACTTTCCAGCACACCCCTGCAGTCCTTGCCCTTACATATTTTGTGCTGAAGGTGCTGGAACTGTACTCCCCCGCGTTCCCGCTAAAAAAAGTCCTGCTTTAGAGGGTTTTGTAAGTTCAGTAATATGTTTCACAATCTGTATTGTTATGATTGGCCAAAGTCACAAAACATCAAAGTCGCAAGCAAGTCACATCAAAGTCTCAGGCGAGTGGCATCGAAGTCATAAGCAAGTTTCAAGCAAGGCACTGAAATATCATAATGACACAACAAATGAATCCGAATTTTCTGAAATAACTTCTGAAAATATGAATCGATTCAGAACAACAAATATAAGAAGTCACAAGCAAGGCACCAAAATATCATAACAAATAACAAATGAATCCGAATTTTCTGAAATAACCTCTGAAAATATGAATCGATTCAGAACAACAAATATAGAAAACTATTGTGAATATATGAAATTAATTCCAAAAATTAATCGTTCTAACATAATGAATATGGCAAAACAAAATTATTGACTTAACAAATTACTCCAAAACAAAACAATTTTTTTTCATTATATCTCTGTATTCCTGTGCACAAAGTCAGGTCTATAAAGACATGTTGGTGTGGAAGAACCCAAATGGTATGCACAGAGCCCTAACCCCAACCCTATAAAATACCTTTGAGATCAATTAAAAGGCCAGTTGAGATCAAGGTGTTCTTTTGCAACATCAGTACCTGGCCACACAAATGCTCTTTTGGCCGAATGGGCACAACTTCACAGAGGAACGCTTGAAAATCTTGTGGAAAGCCTTTCCCGAAGAGTATAGGTTATTATACTGTAGTGACAAACTCAATATTTAAGCCTGTGGTTATGGAATGAAATGTCCAGAAAGCTCATATAGACATCATAGTCAAGTGTTCACAAACTTTTCGCCATACTGTTTATATGGGCTGCATTTGCCAACCTCTCCTGAAAATGCTAATATCCAGGCACTATGCTGATCCTCTGGGTTCAATACTCTCTAAGTCTAACAAAACATTTGCCAATGTTATTTATTATGATAACTACAAAATTAAAGGAGCAGAAGATGTTGAATATCTAAGGCTTTCTTGATATTAGGAACATTGAATTAATCCCCAACAGATATAGTTACAGTTTATAATAGTTTTACATTATATTTGTGTTACATGTAAATCCTAGTTATCAAGCTTAGCCCAAACCATTGTTTCCCCTGAATAAGTAGCACTCAGGATGAAAGGTAAGAAAATACATTAATACAATTTGTAAAGTTTGCCTGGGGTTGCAGGAGCACAAGCAGACAACCTTGACCTAAAAGATAGAGGAGGTTAAGTTGGAAGTTCCTTTGGTCTGACAAAAACATCGGGGAACTGGAGAAAGTGCAGAGAAGGGCAACCAAACTGAAAAGCAGCATGGAGGACTTCAGCTATGAGGAAAGATTGGAATGTATTCTCTCTTGAGAAGAGGAGATTAAGGGTGGATATGATCAACATGTATAAATACATCAGTGGTTCATATAGTGAACTTGTTGTAGAGTTATTCACCTTAAGGTCTTCACAGAGGACAAGGAGGCACTCTTTACGTCTGGAGGAAAAGAGAATTAATCTCCAAATACGGAAATATTTCTTCACAGTAACAGCTATGAAAATGTTGAATAGACTCCCTCAAGATTTGGTTTTGACCAGCTCAGTAGTTTGCTTTAAAAGGCCTGGATTATTTCCTAGATACACACAATATAACTGGATACTAACAGCTATAGGTAAAGTTGATCCAGAGAATATGCGATTGCCTCACGGGGGTTCAGGAAGGATTTTTTTCCCCTGCAGGAGCAACTTGGATCATGCTTTGCTGGGGTTTTTTGCCTTCCTCTTGATCAACTGTGGGTATGGGATTCATTTTTTCTTCCCTTTTATGGTTGAACTGGATGGACTTTTTTCAGTCAGACTAGCTATGTAACCTATACAAGTTCTGAAGGTGACAGTATTTGAGATCTTCTGGGGTAATAAGAAAGACCAGCTCCCACCATTACAATGGGCTTATATGCAAATGCACCAACTATTTCAACTCTTCACACAGAAAAAGATGCTTGTGAGAACAGAATGTGTTGCAGCAACCTTTGGTTTATTGGTCTACTTGTGGGACAAGACTGCTCATTTGAACCTCTAGAGAAGGGAAGTTGAACATTTACATTAAGCCAAAGATTTAAAAAAACAATTTATGTAAGTAGAGAGCTTTGAGCAAGAGGAGAAATGTAATAAACTGTTGGCCTATTTAGCCCCCTCTTACAATCCAAGGAGAACAACCTCATCAGTGACCCTCTCCTTGACAGAAGATGATATTGTACAATTTCTTGATTGCATTCCATTCTCATAGATAACATCTGACCAAACACAACTTCTTGAGGATTCTCTGAGGTAGAAGGAATTAGAGATGGCAAATACAATTTGCAAGGGCTAAAGCACCTGGTGCCAACATTTTACTAATTTAATTTTATGCTATATACTTGAAGGTTTTAGTTCTTACCTCCCCGAGTTATACAGACCCTTATTCCTCCTTCAGGTGGATGTTAAGAATCTTAATAAAGAAATGGTCACTCGCCATAACCAGGCCATAACTTTTCTTATGCAACCAGGCTAGTCTGGTTTTAAGCCTGCAGAATGCAACATCTACAGATTCACATTTACACATATCTGAAAATGTACCTTAGTTGATAGTTTTAATATTTTCAAAATTCAATTCAATATTTCCCCTGAGAGTAATGGGTAGAGCAGAATTAGTAAAATGATACTACTCCTGAAAATACTTTTTAATTTTCTGGCATTCATCTATATATCCCATACATTTAAATGGCCCATAGTTAAAATGCCTCTGTTGATGGGAGGTATTGTTTTGTCAGGCTTCAGCCTTTGTTATTTAGAGCCCTGTGTGTCCTACCTATACTATATTAACAGGTTTGAGATCTATTCTTCTTTACATTGCTTTCTTTATTGCGTGAGCCACTGGGACTTGAAGATGTGGACCCTGTGCATGGTGGTCCTGAGATTGAGAGGTTGCATATCACTATTGAGAAATTCTTCATTCCTTTAACAATGTTTTCAGGTGTGTGACCTAAACTTCATTAAATTAAAACTGACTGTTCCCATAGATTTATTATGCAATAAACAGCATCCTTATGATACTAGACGATGGATTATGGAGTGTTCGAAGAGTTTACTAAAAGCATCTTGTGCTGACTGGGATGGCATTAAATCCTTCCCAATTTCATGTTGTTTCATTGTCTTCAGTTGTGTCATGCAATCAGATAACAATACCCACTGGTATATGGCAGCCCACCTCCCTCCCATTGCCATAATGGATATAATTTGTGATTCCACACCAAGTTAATTTCAAAAACCTACAAACTACTTCTTGCCCTCCCCTTAGCACAGTGTTTCTCAACTCCAGTCCTCATGGACCCCCAACAGGTCATGTTTTCAGGATTTCCATTATTTTGCACAGGTGATTTGATCAGTTTCACTGCCTTAGTAATTACCACAGCTGTTTCATCTGAGGGAAATCCTGAAAACATGACCTGTTGGGGGTCCATGAGGACTGGAGTTGAGAAACACTGCCTTAGCACAACAACCTAAATGTAGGAGGAGGATGTAGGAGACCTGATGGAGGAAGAACGGGATGAGGTCCTGAAAGAAATTAATTAATCAAATTTATAATTCGGCACTTATAACGATGGCAAGCTTGCAAAATATTTGGTTTTTATGATTAATCATAATTAATATTAATATGTGTGAATGGTCTTTTGACAAATGGTAGTATTACAATTCTTCAAATATAGCTGAGACTGAAAAATATGAATAAGTTAAGCTGAGACAGTAAAATAAGACAGGAGTTATCTGAACTAGCTATCCAGCTGAAGGCTGAGTATTCTATATTTAGGCATAGCTGGTTAAGAGACTCTGGTACTAAATGTCAAAGGTATTAGAAGTGACTTACTATTACATAATGAATTTTTAATAGTATTTGTGTGTATTTAGTATAAGTTGCTAATATTGATACATATATAGATTAGTGATTATACATTGATATGTTGTAAAAATACGTTCTTAAGTTATATTATCGTATGAATAGCTGAGGTTACATCATCAGCTTACAGTATTATGTATATCAGCATCTGTACCTGTCCATCAAACATCACATATATAGCGTCCACTCTATTCTATGAAACTGCTTTGCTAAGCAGTAATGATTTCCATAGAAGGTCTTAAGAATCCCAAGCTATGACGTAAATTTGCCTCATATAAGACCATGAGACAATGGACAGAGGGTCTCTCTTTCACACACACACACACACATGTCTGAGAACCTTCTAAGAAGCTGCAACAGGTGCTTGCTGTAAGACAAGATCATCACTTCCGTCTATTTCCGGCTTCTTCACAAAGTTTTGAGAAGGACAAGGAGAGCATGAAGGACAGAACATCACATGGGCAGACATTGATGACAATAATGGTGACTTTTTCTTAAACTTCTGCTTGATATTTCTACAGTAGTTTTATCTACATGGAACTGTTCATGATACGCTTTACATTGTTATTTTAAGCCATTGTGTGATAAAATAAAATCACACTTTATTTTTTTATTTCAACGGCTCTTTCATTCATAATCGCCTCAAGACACTAAAAGACGTATTATATGTGTCCAAAATCCAACAGGTCCTTTAGGTCCTTAATCTAATTTCTCCAAAAATGTCTGATAAACTTACACAATTGTATATTCTATATAGATCTTACTTAACATCTGTTAAACGTTCTAAGTTTGAGCCTAACATTAGCCCTTTGTGCCTGATGTGCTCCACTGCACTTATTGTGGACATGCCTGGTTATACAGGGGGAAATACATAATTACATTTCTCATGGTTTCTCCACCTATACTAAACTTCAAGTTTTACATTTAAACCTACTCTCACAATTAAAATAAGGCAAGTATACCACCATCTTCTTACAGGACACTCTTTTCACAGCCCATAAACATATAGCTCATGCCTGGATCTAAGCCACCCCACCTACTAAGGAGTCTAGGTTGTTACAAAATAATACTACTATCCTATATATAAAAAAAATATAGGGACTGCCTTGCTAAATTAATAAATAAATAAAAAAGGGCCTAGTGACTGCCCTGATCAGATAACCCCCTTGGCTTACATGCTCTAGGTTTTGCTTCCTTCTATCCCTTTTACCTATTGTCATTTAGCTCAGCTTGTCTCTTCACATTTCTTGGCTGGCCTACAGCCATATTTCCTGTGACAGACCATCTGCAATTTGCTTTTCTATGGAATCTTGGTTTTTGCAATGTTTCTTTAACCCCGTGTTCTACTCTATCACTACTTGTTACCTTGTACATCTATGTCAACATTATTAAAGCGGAGTTCCAACCGATTTTAAAGTTTGGCCCCATGTATTTCTTCCTGCTTCAATGTTTCTTCAATGTTTAGCACATTTTTTTTTCTCCTAAAGTGTTCATACCTTTAGGCTACTTGAAGAACTCCACTTCCGATGTACCTCGCCGTGGCGAATACGTCACATCCTCCTGCCTGTTGGTTCCTGGGATGTATGTGTCATCAATCCCAGAAGTCAATGGGCATCCCCCACTCTGCAATGAGTGCGCCATGCTTTCTTTTCACTGCACAGGCGCAAGATCAGGAGGTGCATGTTGGGTAGCCAGCTGCACTGTATCCCGGAAGAAAGTGCGGCTAGACTTCAGATGCCCACAGCGAAGGTGGAAGAACACAGGATCATGAGGGGCCAGTGAGTATCTTTAAAAAAGCAAGGAAGACAAAAGATGACATATGCAGCATATGCCATTTTGCATGGCATGAGCTGCGACTGTCACGGAGGAACTTTAA
Source organism: Staurois parvus (assembly GCF_062004578.1). Taxonomy (NCBI): domain Eukaryota; kingdom Metazoa; phylum Chordata; class Amphibia; order Anura; family Ranidae; genus Staurois; species Staurois parvus. The sequence continues at coordinate 296,593 of NW_028318316.1, forward strand.
AAAAAAAAAAGAAAAAAATGACTGAAACTCTGCTTTAAGGAGGAGTGGAGTCAGTTACTAGAGTCTGCTGAATGCTTAGACCAGGGGAGGCAGAAATGATGGGGTGCTGCAGCTGCACTTAGAGGTGCAGGCTTTGGCAGAGGAGTTCTATTCTCTCTGTTGCCAACTGCTGAGACAAGGTGAAGGCAGAGACAAGGGGGTACCTGCAGGAGAGGAGCAAGGGCCACATAAAATGACCTGGAGGACCGAATTCAGCCTGCGGGCATTGTGTTTGACACATGTGAACTATAGTGTCAACGCTCCTGTAATTTTTCTCCACATTTATTCATTGATGGTTTTTTTTTTTCTTTGGATTTTCCTTGAATGTTTGCTCACAGTGTCATTTGGTAGCTGTTTTGCTACATAAATGTATTCCACTAGCAGAGGTAGTAGTAGTAGTATTACATATTGGTAGACCCAGATCTTATCTCAGTGAGGGGAACTTGTTTCCCCTTATCAGGGTGCACTGATATTTCAACAAGTTCATATGTAACCTAAAGACTTTTTTTCTGAGAGTATCTTACTTTTATCCTAAATGTAACATTAAAATGTGACTTCTTTACTGTGCTGGAATGGAGCAGCAACGTCATTAATAAATTCCACTGGGGACAAGGAGCTGGTGCTTGTCAACACTGCTGCACATCAGGAATGTGGCTGACATCAGAGGCAGATGAATTGTATCCAAGCAATGTTGACAGGATGAGATAAGTATCTTGTGCTTAGTAACATCAATAGAAAAGTTAAAGCTAAAAGGGTTAGTTCACCTTTACAGAAAACACCAGAAACCTTCCCCACCCCGAATGCCCGCCGTACTTACCTCACACGGTCCTGAGCTGTCAGGGTGCCAGCAAGCCACTCCACTGGTCCGGGGGATTTAAAATTCCTGCTGCTTTCTCTCCTCTCCATCCAGCACTGCAAGCATGGACCAAACAGATTTTGAGTGGTCAGCCTCAACCATGTGACAGTGCTGACCAATTAGAATCTGTCTGGTCCATCCTGGTAGCACAGGATGAAGAAGAGAGAAAGCAGCGAAGATTTCAAATCCCCGTACCAGTTGAGTGGCTTTCGGGAACCCTGACAGCTTAGGATTGTGGGAGGTAATTGCGGAAAATTTACCCCCTCACATTCCCAGAAGATTACCTTTGTGCAGGGGGGGATAAAGACTTAAAGAAGAGAGCAGACACCAGCACAAGGGACACTTATCATTCAATGTAAGTACCATCCTTTGTGCTGATTTAAAAAAACAACTAAACTTCAGTTGTTACTAAACCCATAACAGTATAATCAGTCTGTATATGCAGTAAAGCATGCTTTCTTTTTTTTTTTTTTCCCATAATGTTTACTGAATAACTCAGAGCATACAACGGATACAAGCATCACGTGAAGCAAAAATGCATACAGTAGATGACATAGTCAATGCGATAGCATATTTTATAGCATAACCAGAACATTATAAATGGTGAATGATATTGGAAGGCACAACTGGTCTCAATTCCCCAGACAGCTTATTGGCGTCGCAAGACTGGCAAGAATATTGGCTTGATGTATCGGTTGGCTCACATATGTCAATGCAGGGGTAGAGGTGTATGAGGGGTACCATGATAATATGCGTGATAAATGCATAAAGGTGAGTATGGTGGCATATGGTGCACAACCTCTCATGTTATGTAGTCAAGGTATTCCAAAAGTATCTGGTGGTATCAGCACAATAAATGGAGGGAAAATAAATCACTCAAATGGGGATTAGATAAGTAAAACGTTTCTGCATGTGTGCAATGTATCCAAGGATAATGAAGAGGAAAAAAAGAAAGAGAGCTCTGAGTAGGATAGGGGATGAGTAAAAGGAAAGGGGGGAGGGGGAGAGAGAATAGAAAAAAAAAAGGGACGGGGGGAGGTAGAGGGGTGAGTAGGGTACCTTCACTGATCACTGTCAGGGGAAATATGAGCCAGTGTAAGAGGAATTCCACAAAAGGGGATAGGCGAGAGTGTAAGTGTAAATCGGTATGGGTGATGTTCCCGGTGGTGCGGGACTGCAGTATCAGGGGTCCTATATGCACTTGTCAGTGAACATAAAGCAGACAGGGTTCACTAGGAATGCCAGGGCCTAGGAAGTATTCAAGAACAGTCAGTCAGCCAGACCCAGACCGGTAGACCGGTATTCAGAAGTCATGCGGAAATATGTCCAACAGGACCATGTGTGAGAAAATTTGGTAGGATTGTCTAAAGAGGAGGCAATCAAATCTTCCATTTCCGCAATATTATCGATGCGCAAAAAACAATCTTTCAATGTGGGTGGATCTCCAAAGTACTAGTAGACAGAGTTTAGCCTCTGTGAGCATGTGCATAGCTGGGAATTAGCATAGATGCGTTTGGAGTGCGGGGTATGGTGAAGAAGGATTTGGGCAGGAGAATATTCAATTTCAATAGCTGATACAGAAGAGGTAATTCCGTGTACTTCCCTCCAAAAGGGCTGAATAATGGGGCAGTCCCACCAAATATGCATGAGAGAACCAGCCGGGGGTCCACATCTCCAACAGCTACCAGGATTGGAATGATCAAAGTGGCGGACTCTGGAGGGTGTATTGTACCATCGAGATACCAGTTTAAAACTATTTTCCTGGGCGGAAACATTTAGGGAGCATTTGTGAGAATATTTGTTCCCAATCTGAGGGAGAGAAATCTATATTTAGGTCTCTTTTCCACGCCTTACATGCTGGAAGTGAGTCAAAGGGCCTATTAGCAAGGAGGAGCAGATAAGTAAGGGATATTAGGTGCCTCTGTGGTTCAGCTTTAGAGCGAGTCCATTTAGAGCGGTATGTAGAGGAAAGCAGAAAATGTCTGATCTGGAGGTAGGCCCAAAAGGGGAAGGACTGGTCTCCCGTCAGGCCTGCCAATGAAGAGCGAGTCTTTAACTGGCAAAGAAGTGACTTACCAGGACTTGGGTATGTGGCCAATGAGCTGAAGGAAAGGATCTGTGAAAAAGGTATAATCCTTTACATTCGGGTGTAGAACTCGCCAAGAGTCATGGAACTGTAAATCTTGTAACTGTGCGTGGATCTGTTTAAGAGAGGCATAAGGCAGGAAGGAGCTACCTGATGAGGTGTCTAAAAGAGGGCATAAAGGAACATTAAGATCACCGCCCAGGATTAAGATACCCATCTGAAAGGAGGAAAGGAGAGAGGTAACGGAGCGAAAGAAAGACACTTGTTTGACATTAGGGGCGTATAGGTTTGCTAAGGTAATGGGTCTATTGGTGAAAGTACCTTTTAGAAACAAGTATCTACCCTCTGGATTTGGGAGAGAGTCAGAGATAGTCAGGGGGAGATGCTTCACAATCAAGATCGAGACACCCTTGGATTTAGCCTGAGCATTGGGAGCATGGAAGACGGTTGGGAAGTGCGAGTTAGTAAGCCTGGGTATGGCATCCTGACGAAAATGCGTTTCCTGTATAAAAACAATGCCCGCTCTCTGCCTAAACAAGTGAGTAAGTAAAAGGAACCATTTTTGGGGAGTGTTCAGACCTTTAGCATTGATAGAGAGGACTTTTAATGAAAGATGACCTGATGGAGACACTGAGGAAGGCATGATCGCAACAGTGAGGGGAGTCTGAAGGGGTGGGGGGGGATTTCGGGTAGGGAGGAGAAAGTAAAAAAAAATGGGGGGGGAGGGATGAAAAGGAGAGATGAGAAGAAAACTAAGTAGAGTAGGAAACCGGCAAAGTAGGTAGACCCGCTAACTACTAGGGAGAGCGGAAAAATAGGACGAAAAGAAGAGGAAAGGAGAGTAGGGGAAGAAGGTAGATAATTCGACCAGTAATGGAGAACAGGTTAAATACAGATAATAAGAAACAGGGGTGGCCGGCATAAGGTCAGTGAAGGCTGTCAAAGCCCACTGTGTGGGGAACGCGGTGAACCGGGATCCAAAAAAAAAGGAAAATTGGAGTCCGCCTGGCCATGGACCATAAAAAGCAGACAAAGTGGGAGGAGTGGGCGAGAAAGGGACACACAATGAGCAAAAGGAGAGGAAGCAAGTCGGTGCATAGCCAGCACAGTGGAGGGGAGAGATTTGTCACAGGCGTAGGCAAACCTCCGGGGGTTAAAAAATCAGGGGATCCTAAAGTATGTCAGTATGTCATGTAAGAATGCGAGTAAGGTATGTAAAAGGTTATAAATACGTTTTGTTGGTTGGAAGCATTCTGTGCGATATCCTGCAGGTGCAGTCAGCGGTGTTGTAAGGATGTAGCTGCATGATAAGCCAGTATGCGAGTCCACGCTGTCTGCAGAAACAAATAATAACAAAAAGAGAGCGGACCGGAGTCCGACATATTAATAAATCATGTAACAGCATTATAGAGATGTCCATATAGGATTTCAAAAACAAGTGGGAGCAAACTTGCAACCTAATGACTTTGGAATAATAGGGCAGGTATTCGAAGATACATGTAAAGAAAACATTTAAAACCAGAGTCTAAAGTTGGACCCATGGGATATCATACAACCTCCTGATTCCGCAATTCCCAACCATCCCTCAAAAACACATGGTGATCCCTCCCAGCAGGTCTCCTCCTAACTCAATAACCTATGGAGAATCAAGTCACGTTTCCTGTCAAGAAGCGGAGTAAGAGGAAAAAGAAAGAGTACAGGAGGTGGGTTAGGGGAGGAGGGCAAGGTCCAGGGGGTTCAGTGAAGCCAGAGGGGAACAAAATAAAAGGAGGGACCACCTCAAACCCGGGTCTTTCCCCCTCCCACTCCAAACTTCCATACCAGGGTCCGTTCCTCCCCTTAAAGTGAGCGTGAATCAGTAAAGGCAATTAACTCCCAATAAGGGGCACTATAGTGGAATGTAGAGGGGCAGGAGCCAAAACCTGTAAGTCCTATGTACTAAAGCGTTTCCAAAGCAGTCCCTGACTGGGACAAGACCCTCAGAAGGTCCCCCGAGAGTCACCGAAAGGACCGGCCACGGAAAGGCGTGCGGGGTCTAGACAGTAGTACTCCACCCAGGCTCCGCACAACAGCTGTAGCGATAAGAGCAATATGGGAAGGGCCTGGTAAATGTTTTGAAACCCTTCCCCAACCAATCAGCTAAGGTAAGAAGACCCAAAACCATGGCTATATCAGGAGGGCGAGAGGGCCAAGAGGTCCCCGTGAAGGTGCAGCAAGAGTGGCAGTTCCTCAAAGCAGTTGGGGCAGTATGCGTAAGGATCTATGAACTCGGTGAAAGGAAACAAAGGACCGCTTCAGGATCTTCTGGAGGATCTTCGCGAAGGCAGGTGAGGTGTAGGGTTGATAGAGAAGGCTCCAGCGACAAGAAGAGGGAGAATGTTCCATGCAGAAGTCTCAGGAGATATTAAGAGTCACAACTTGACATGGGCGCCGGATGGGAGGGATCCATAGAAGTCTTGTTCAGACGAGTGTTGCTGGTGAGAGAAGATTGGGAAGGAGGTCTCAGGAGGGTCATCAGGCCTCGTGGCAGGGCCTACGGTGCGCTGGAGAGGCAGTAGGGCTGTTGGTAGCTGTAGGCCCTCTAGCAGACGTTCGTGAAGGTGTGGAGGGGGCCGAACGACGTCGGCGAGAAAGGGGATCTTGTCCTTCCATTTCACTAGGCACATTGGTAAATGTCGGGGTAGGTGGAAGGCGCATTGATCCGTGCCAATCAGGAAGCTCCACTAGCGGAATGTCCAAGGTTGCGCAGAAGCTGGAAAGGTCTTCTGGGACTCACAGGTATGCCATGCGCCCCTGAGCCTGAGCAGAAAGACAGAATGGGAACCACCATCTATACGAGATACCATGGGAGCGTAGAATGTCAAGCAGGGGGCGAAGATATCGCCTTTGTTGCAGGGTAATTGAGGTGAGATCTTGAAACAGGTGAATCTTGTTCCCTTGGAATAAAAGGCGTTTTTTCTCTCTTTGAAGGATTTCTTCCTTTAGTGGGAAGCTGACCAGGCAACAAACCACATCTCTGGGTGGGTCAGAATCCCTGTTTCTAGGGTGAAGTGCTCTGTGTGAGCGTTCCATTTCTATAGGTGTAGCAGGAGGGCGGCCCAGCAGATCATTGAAGATTGCCACAATGGTTTTAGAGATGTCACGTTGTTCTACAGATTCAGGTAGGCCACACATTCTGATGTTGTGCCTGTGACCCTTATTATCCAGGTCTTTGATTTGCCTGTAGAAATATCGAATATGGGCTGTGTGGGAGGTCGACAATTGCTGAATCCCCCTTATGGAGTCTGAATTGGATCTGCTTAAGAGTTCCACTTCTTCCAATCTGGTATGAAGCATATAGGAATCTTCCCTTAAGTCACTAAGGGCTGTAATGAAGGTGGCTTTAATGTCTGCAGCCACAGCCTGTAAATCTCTCAGGGAGAGTGGACAGTTATCAGATGAGAGATCATGTTGTGGCATGGACTCTGTGTCAATCCCCGTGTCTGTGCTCCGAGTGCACGCTGTAGGAGGAGGAAGGGAGGGGGACGCTGTACTTGGCCTGTCCCTCTGTGGTGAGCTGAACAGTGCCTGGACATGGCGGGACTACTGAGGGCCACGCGCCCGTGGGGAGCGGGAATCGGGATCCAGAGGCGCTCCGGTCCGTTCCCCTCATCTTTGTGTGTCCGTCACTCACCCATTCCTGGTGCTTAAGCTGTGCAGAGTCTCCGGCCGGCGGGAGCTCCCGTATCAAGCAGCCATTTTAGCTCCTGGCTGACCACGCCCCCTCATGCTTTCTATACTCACTGTAGAACCTAAGGGGTTAATCTCCTAGATTGTAAGCTCGAAAGAGCAGGGCCCTCAATCCCCTCATGTTTTGCATTGTATTGGTATTGTTCTGTCACATGTTCTGTCCCCCTTTGTAATGTACAGCGCTGAGTGAACTATTGGCGCTTTATAAATACTGTATAATAATAATAATAATGCTCCGCATTGTGTAAAAAGGCTGTTTGATCTTGTCTTCTCTGATCCTCCCCTTTTTTTTCCTGTCCCCAATCCATCTGCCATAGTACAGAGCAGCAGTGGCAAGATATGCTCAGTTTGATGTGTATTAATAGAGAGTTTTTTAGGGGGGGGGTGCATGTGATTGGCACAGGGCCAATTAGCGCTGACCAGACAGAGGGTCAGGTGTTATGCAGCCTCATAGGACAGTCAGAGGAATGAAAACTCCTCCTACAAGATTAGCCAGTGCTCGGCCGCACACTGATAGAAGTCACAAGACTACTATATACTGCTGATGAGAAAAGGTACTTAGCAGTTTATATTTACTAAAACAATTGCATTTCTGTGTGTGTACTGTGAGAGACCAGATATAGTAGTAAACAGGGGCGGACTGACCATTTGGAAACTGGGGCACTGCCCGAGGGCCCGGGGTCAGTAGGGGGCTCCATGAGATGCCCCTGGTATCTTTTTCACAGGTTTCACAGACTTTTTTGAGTTTGGGCAAGGACACGGGGGCCCCATGATCCCCTATTGCCCGGGGGCCCCATGAGTTGTCAGTCTGCCCCTGGTAGTAACCCAGGACTCTCCTCCCTCCTGACACACGATCGGTGTTACTGTGTCTCCATGAGCATCCCTCCTGGCTTCACAGATTCCTGATGAGCCTGTGGTAATCCTTTTAAATTTGAGTGACCCTTACTTGGGTTTTATTAAGCTTTTTGACATATTGCACTTAGAGGCACTTTTCTTTTTTCCTTATCTCCCATACTACAGAGCCTGCATCCACTTGTCATAGTGCTGTGTACTCACGGACATTTGAAACCATTTACATTGGGTTCTGCACAGATGGACTTAATCTTTGTGCCTATGATCCCTTGTTTTATCAAACAGGTTTCATCTTAGGAGAGGATTACCAGGTTAAAAAAAAGGGAAAAGTGTGAAAAAGGAAAACTAATGCAGCCATCACATCTAGGGACTTGTCAGCTGCAATACTATCACATTTTGTTATTGGGTTTAGATACATTTTAAGCTACAGATACACATAAGACAGTGCTCATGCCATGTGCGAAACAATCTTGTGTACAATCTTTTATTAAAAAAAGGCCTTTCCTTAAACAGAAAACATCTTATTTACAGGCAGTGGTGCTGGAACATTTAGAAATGATGCTTTCAGCTAACCGACTGCATATGTGTGCTGTGTTTGTTTATCTTAGAAAGGAAATTTAGCCATGCAACATCTCTTTAACTGAAAATGGCTGGACATTTTGGATTGCATAGACTGCGTTTTCAAGTGACATTTGTGACAAACTTTGTGACAAGCATTAGGAAAAACATTGCTTTAATGGTTCTCAAAACAGTTACATTCAAGTCATGCTGTAAATGAGAACAGTTGCTTGTGCTCTCAACTGAACTGTCAAGCCATCGAATGGCTGATGGTATAACTGATCACATTTGCAGCAACATGACAAAGTCTGGAAAGGATATAAGAGGGTTTAGTTCCCCTTTAGTCTAGGTTCACATCTATACGTTTTCCACTTTGTTTTGCAGAAATGCACAGCAGTCCATTTGACATTATTTCCTATGGGACAGGTTCTCCGCATTTTCACCCGTTATGTTTTTTGGAAAGGGTCGGGGACTTTTTGTAAATGCAAAACGTTCTGTTTTTGGCTCTATAGACTTCAATGGAGATGCTGCAGAAAAGCATGTTGTGCGTTTTTTATGTGTTTTGCGTTTAATCCACCCAGCAACAAGCTGAAACCCCCCCCCCCCAAAATGCATAAAAAACACGTCAAAAACACATATTTAAAAACGCACTGCAAAAAGCACTGAAGAAACGGATCAAATGCAAACTGCATAGTTGTGAACCTAGCCTTAAGCTGGTCATACACTGTGCGAAATTTGGCTTGACTCTAAGTTAAAATTCGTTACATGGGTGGCTCTGTTGGCATCTTCCCACCTGATATCCTTTGACTGGTCAATCAAGAAACCAGGCAAAATATTGTTAGCTAAACAGCAGCTGTATGAAATCATTGCGTTTGATTTCAGATAAGGGTTCAGATGCATCACAAAAACCACCTTTTTCCAATGGAATTATATGTCTGAACTTAAAGCGGAGCTCCACCCAAAAGGGAACGTTCTGCTTTAAGGACTGCTTCCCTGCTCCCCAGTAACCACTTCTAGTCCAGACACTTTTACCCCCTTCCTGTACAGGCCAATTTTCAGCTTTCAGTGCTATCACACTTTGAATGACAATTGCGCGGTCATGCAGCACTGTACCCATTTGAATTTTTTTGAGACAGATAAAGCTTTATTTTTGTGGTATTTATTCACCACTGGGATTTTTATTTTTTTTGCTATGTAAATGAAAATGTCCAAAAATTTTGAAAAAAAGTGTTTCTCTTATAAAATTTTGCAAATAAATAGTATTTAATCATAAATCTTGGCCAAAATTCATTTTGTTATCTTTTTATTAAAAAAAAAAACCCAAATTAGTTTAGAACCAAAAATTATAATTTTTAAACTTTTTTTTACATCTTTTTATATTATTATTTATTTATTATTATTATTTTATTTATTTTTACATACTGTCACCCTAGCAGTGCAGTGTCACCATGGTGACACTGTACTACTTGTGTTGGGTGATGAAGATTTTTTTTTTTTCTTTACACTGATTGCTTTTACACCCATAAAGGCTGTAAAAGCAATCATTTCTCCTCTCTAGCTACATTCTTGCAGCCATTGAGAACTACTGTGTGAGCTGTGATTGGTCATAGCTTGTCACATGGTACGAGGCTGTTGTGAATAGCCTTGTACCATGTGACCTCTGCGATCATTCACAGATTTCACACGTAGTAAGCAATGATGTCAGAAGTGACATCTTGCTTACTAGTTTGCATGTGATCACTGATTGGCCAATTGGTGATCACATGATCGGGACAGAGGTCCCGTCCGAAGATTGGTGTTTCACTGTGTCCGGAGGTGCTCCCAGGGAGCGCGCACAAGCAGGGTGCGCGGAGGCCGTTTATAAATGGCCACCCGACCCTGCACTGCCACCGTCCAGCCATTTATATACATGGGCCGGACAGGAGGTGGTTAAGGATTGGCACCTTGGGGAAGCGGGTACCCGAATTTGACAGGTACCCGCTCCCACTTCCGGTCCGACCGCCTAGAGCGGAAGGTGTCCTCCCTCCCTGCAGTCTTTTGGAACACATGACAGGTCCCAGAAGACTAAAGGACAATTCAGGAAGCTCAGCGCTACTCGTGCATGCGCAGTGGGTACCTGGCTGTGAAGCCGCAAGCTGTCACAGCCGTGTGCCCACACTAAAGATGCCGGCCTCTTGGAATACAGAACGGCCGGTGAAACGAGCTGCAGGAGACACACCACGGGACTATGGGACAGGTAAGTGGCTGTTTTTTAAAAGTCAGCAGCTACAGTTTTTGTAGCTGCTAACTTTTATTTTTTGATAGGTCGAGTGGAACTCTGCTTTAAAATGCACTGAGTGCGCAATCTGCTGCGGATGTCAATATAATCCTAACAACATCCCAAATGCCTGCACCAGATCGCATTGTGTCACAGTACTATGTAATCCGATGCAATGAATGTAGGAAAAGTAGTGCACTCACTACTTATGGTGTGATTTACAGCAAATTCAGCCCATTCCAATATGGGCTGAAAACCACACCACACTGAACTGCAAAG